>NC_133294.1:14928585-14955130 GCF_005239225.2 Populus alba | reverse complement strand
CACGAATCTTCACGGAACCATCATTTGCAGCCATAGAGCCATGGAGTCCACGTGAGGCTCACAAATCCATTGCAAGCATGGAGCCATGGAGTCCATGAACAAGGGGTAACTAAAAAGCTGCATCGTCACGAACAGTGCAGAAACCAATAATTGAGCACAACAGTATCTGTTTTTCTTAAACAAAGTTGAAATTTAGTTCGAGACTAGGTTCAGTTTCTTTCCTCAAATGCTTCGAATATTTGCTCTCAGATCTCAATCAAAAAGTACTTCCAAAAAAGATGAAAATAAAAACAGAGCTAAACGAGTATCCCTTTAGCTGACCATTGCATGCTATCAATAGAGAATAAGAAAGATACTAGGTGAAGTAGAATCAGCCTGGCAACAAACACATCAATTTAACCCATACAAAAAAAAAAATCATATAACAATCTTCTTTTATCTTCTTCAGGAAATTAAAAAAAAAAAAAAGATTAAGAAGTGTGCGTGTGTGTGCGTGTGTGTGTTAAAAAAACTCTTGCATTTTCTATTTGCTTTTTATTTTTAATAATAGAGAGTATTAATAAAAAGATAGTCATCTCCTAAAAAGTTAAATGACGATTCATGACTGCGTTAGAAATGAGATAAAAAAAAAAAAAAACAAAAAACAAAAAGGAAACATATATAGAAGGAAATATATAACAACCGAAGTACTTATGTGTATTTCTTTTCCCTTGTTCTTTAACAAGATCCCTGCAAAGCCTACATTCCTGGCAGAAATAAGTCCAATTTACTACCTTCTAACTGGCATAGAAGATGATCTAGGAAGATCTTCCACGTGAAAATTTGATGTTTCTGATGAAGAAACAGAAGCTGAGTGTCGAAGGGAAAGGAGTAGCTACCCCGCTTGAAGTTTCATTGGCAAACTGTGGTAGGACGAACTGAAAATAAAAGAAGCTGGCTGCAACTCGACTTGAGTGACTGGATCTGCATCATTCTCAGGAATATCAAGCAAATGATGATTGTCTTCCTCTGACATTAATGTGCTTGTGTCTCTGTGCATGGTAGAATCATCTGTGAAAATTGCATGCCTTCTCTTCCCGCTAGTTGCTGCTTTCCACCACCCATGGAATATTGTCTCCCTTATTCTTGGAGGAAATAATGCCGCCTTATAGTTTGTTCCCATCTGGGAAAAGGGAGGGAACAGTACGTGATGCTAATAATGACCAGAAAATGATTGAACAAAAAACAAGTGGTATAATACTACCAACTTAACCCATTAATGAAAACCTGCTCGAGCATTTCATGTTACTAGTTGGGAAGAGGGAGGCTTGTTCTACTCACAAGTGGATAAAGATGATTTCAATTCTTAAAATGCCATAAAGAATTGATGGCAATTTAAAGGACTCGACATCTTGACTTATTCTCATGTCTAAAAATATATATATTAAGTTTGTTCCAAAACCCTTTCTTGGTGATGGATTGTGATAAAGCACCACAGCATCGCTCCCATAAAGAAAAAGGTTGAGAAGATAATCTGAAGGAAAAAACTTGAGGTTTGTTAGCCGACAAATCACGCTGTCAAGATTTATTAGTTTCAACAATTTTGACGTTAGAAATAATTTACATGGAAGCTGTGGTGTATCTGCATCTGATACAAGTTAAAACTAGCTAGATTGTGGTAGATTATGTGCTTCTAATGTCTTGTTCATGATATTTGTTGACTGGTAGATTATGCATTAGTATTTTCTTGCATATAATATGAATTGGCATGTTTTTTTCCTTGATGAAAAGTGCATATAGTGGCAATATGATACCTGAGTAACAAGTGCATATAGTGGCAAGGTGCTGTAGCTGCAAAGGAACTGCCCAGCAAACCTACAAGATAAAACAATGATGCAGTAGCTGTAAAAGCTGATGAATCCTCAAGAAAGTCTCAACTATCTCAGATGTATGCATACCCCAACACAAGTCGTATGTACACCTGTAAATGGTTCCTAATAAAGCAGGATCTGTACCCAAATTGCCACTGTAAATTAATCAACAAAAGACAGATCAGTTTTCAACGTACAGATTCAACACCTCGTCACGGAAAAGAAAAAGCTTTGTATCTCCTCATTTCTGATTCTTCTGGTCAGTGATTATCAATCATTCTTTTCGTAAACATTGAATCAACCCAGGAAAAAGTGAGGTTTTTGCTCATACAATCACAGAAATTATAATAAATTTGAGCTTGGTTGATGTCAAGAAGGAAAGGACAAAAGTGAACTCTCGCAGCCCAGTGAATAATAATCAAGTCAGGTAGAGGAGATACCCAAAACCAAAAGAATGAAGCCAATTCAAATGCATTCTGCAATCACATTTCAGAGAAAGAAAAGAATGAGATGTCAGCTATGCTACTTTGGCACAACACCATAGAACCATTTTCTAGGAAAGAAGGAACTGAAAGGACGGTATATGTTACCATTTTAACTTGAGCAACTGATCACAGTGAGCATTGCTTACCTGGAACAGGATAAAATGGATCAATGAGAGATACAGTTCTGGCTTCTTGAACCAGAAAAGATCATCTCGAGGCCTCATCTTCCCTTCTACAGAGTGTCCAGTAGTCAGGCCAGCAGTCTCTAATGTCAAGGTCGCATAACATGTTGTAGCTTTGCACCGACTAGAACAACAAGCTGCCCATGACATGAAATATCAGAGATGCCCAGTGCAATCACTTTAGCAATACAAAAATTCGTTACGTGTAATCTGTTGTCCTTCCAGATGTCTGTTTCTCACTGCATACTTTTTGTTTCTACCGAGGAAAATTCCTTTTGCAGCATACAAGTGATTGATGAAAGTGAAACTCAAAAGAACCTGCAGCACTTACAGTGATTGGAACGACGGATATCCAGAAATAGAGATTAGATCCTGTAGAAAGTTTCCAAAACGAACAAACCATAAATCAGTAAGATTAAGACTTAGGATAACCCGATCATACACTAGACAAACACTAGATCATTCATACATTTTATGTTGCGGGTTTGATTAAAAAAAATTTAATGTAAAAAAAATTATCTAAGTGTTGATAATTGTTTTATGATAATAAGAAATTTAATTATAAACTCAAAATATAATATATATTGAATAATATATTTTTAAATATTGATATAACATATATGGAAAGTAAATCGAAAAAAATAACAAAATCCAATTAAAAACAATAAATAAAGTTACCACAGATCAACTTACCAAACTTATAACCCGAGTCATTAAATCGAAATAATCTCATAGAAAAAAATAAAAAAACAATTACAGAATCTAATTTCTAATTAACCCAATATTGAAGGATGAAATCGAAAAAAAATCAATTAAGCGATAAGAAAAAAAATAATTGAAGTCAACCCGAGTTAATTTGTTAAACCCGTTACTTGAATTATGAGATCATAATAAATTTATTAAAAGAAAATTGAAAAAAAAAATTATAAAGTCTCAATTCCAACAGATCCAATATTAAAGATTAAAATAAAAAAAAATTAAATCATATAACTAGTATATAACATAATACAAAGAAATTTAAAAAAAAAATTACAAAACATAATTCCCAAAATAAAAAGGATGAATTTAAAAAAAAATCATTAAAGTGTTAAATTAAAAAAAAATATTAAATAAAAAAAAACAAAACAAAACACTGATGAATAATTTTTTATGAGTGGCTACGGCGAATTAGCCATAAATTTTAGTGTTTCGTTAGTTAATGTTTTTATAATACTCACCGAAATTCGTATATTGTTACCCAATGGCAAGTGCAAAACAAAGCAATTCATAGCATTATTTTTCACTCTCATAGCCATACCTTTCACATTAAACAGCATGAATGCAACAACAAATCCCCACAGTGGACCACTGCAAGGCATTGAACACACAGGCATTTAGCTGGTCCATCTTCTCCTGGCTCAATCCAAGCCGATGAATGGTCTGAAAATGCAAGAAACATTCAAAGTACATAGAATTAAGACGTTACCTCACACCAACAATTCTCTGGAATTCTTCTTCCGTGGAGCGAATCATGTAGCTGTGAAAATCATATTTCAATGAGAGTTTGTGATTCTGCCACGAATAAGAAAAAACCAAGAGGAATGGATGTCAATAAAGCATCACTGATACTACCAACAGTATATCAGCAAAGACGCTCACGTTGTCTCTGTATATATATACTTCATTTTCTTCTTCTTTCTTAAACCAAGTACAATACCATTGAATTCCTCAGTTGATTCTGTTAGAGAATAATATAAATTATTTTTTAGAACCTTACTTAATAATTTAAACTATTAAGTTAAAATAGATTCTTTGATATAGTATCAGAGCCTTGATGACCAAGTGGTCACGAGTTCGAATCTCACCATCCCTATTTATTTGATAAAAATTAAACACAAGGTAATGTGGACATGTGCAAGTTTCAAGCCCAAAGAACTTTCACTTGAGGGGTGTGTTAAAAAATAATATAAATTAGTTTTTGAGATTTCACCTAACAGCTTAAGCTATTGGGTTGAATAGGTTTTTTGACAGATTCTGGGATAATAACACCCCTGCTCCTCTCTTTTTCCTGGAGGAGAGTGTCATATTGCATTGATAGTAAATCCTAAATGCTAGTTGAAAAGTAGAACTTCCTCTGTGCCCCTTGCAATGTTGTAAATGCTATTTCAAGTATGGGCTAACAGATAACAGCAGAGCATACCATGATGAAGCCCTTGCGAAGAGTGAGGTAGTCTGTGCGAGCCACTGAAGGTCCAAATTGCCGAAAGAAACATGTCTGCAAGTTGATAAAACACATCAAATGATGACCAACACAAAAACAAGGCCAGATGAGAAGGCTCTGATTCTATTGCAGAATTGGAGGTAATAACAAGCAAGCATGGATTACAACATGGAAACCATTAAAGAGCAAGAAAGAGAGTTTTGTGCCTACCACCCAGATAAGAAAACTGTTCTTGACCGAAGGGCTTGATGTATGATGTCTTGCGAAGGTTGTTTGCCTTCGCAATGTCTTCTCTCTATTGTTTTCTGCTACAGAATAAAAAATTATTAAGTCGTGATGATTTCTGTGATACAACAATATTTCTAAGAATAAACATTCTCAATTGAAATGATTGGAAGGTGAAGGTATCCCTTGAAAAATAATGCCAAGAGAGGAAGAAAAGAAAAAACAACAGAAACTTATTGCGAGTTCCTATTTTTTCCCAAGCATCTTCATTCGAATGCAAACAATGAAATTCAATCTCTTTTAAAGTTCTAGCACCTAGACTTACATGTATAAGGGCAAGCTAAATAGTGTATACAGAAGAGGGAGATTGAGTGGTTATATTCTAAATCAGCCATAAGGTATAGAGCTGACATAGGCAAAAAGAATTGGGCAACACTTGTTACTGTTTAAACTTTTAAATCTATTCAAAACCACTTTCCTGTCTAAGGCTTTACCTGTTGATACACCATGGCAGTCCTTACGAGCCAAATCCTCCCATGCTCTCCAACTATGAATCTGGTGAAGCAATTACAATGTTAGACAGTTGGTCATGGTGATAACGAGATTATGGTTCTCTTGTTTCATGAGTCAAATCTAGTATCTTGTATTTGATCAACTGCAGTTCAGGAAGACGTTGGTTTTTACGGACAACATAATTTCCTCTCCCGGGTCCTGGGAAAAGACATAACAAGTTCGACTAGAAAATACTGTATTACTCTAAATACAAGAACCAAATGCATGGTGGATCTTGTTTTATACATGATATATCTATTCCCTGATAAATCTATTTTTAATGGGTTTAAAAACCCCTTATAACCTTTCTCTGGAATGAACATGTCTCACGTAGGGGTTTAACAGTGTACTACCGAGCTCAGCCATGATAGGGCTTGGTAGCGTGTCATGCCCCGGCGCCAGACCCAGACGCAATTAGGTGTAGTGTGACAAGCCCCAGAAACGTTGTGTATGATGCTAGCCAAACCCAGAAGTTTTTAAAGTTTGGCAATTAATCAAGTTTAAGGTAACATGAATTTGAAAAACATATCAGACCCAAAGCACTTGAACATAGCATTCCGTTAAGTCTAAACCTTGGACTTGACAGTTAGTTAAGCCTAAAGTAATATGGGTTTGACAAACATGTCAAACCTAGAACACTTCGAATGACATTTCACAAAGTCCGAAGCAGTTGGACTTGGCTGTCAACCAAGTCCAGGCACTTAAACTTAACAATCAGTCATATGCTCAAGGTAACGTGGGTTTGGAAAAGATGTCAGACTCAAGACACTTAGACTTTACAGTTAATCATGTCTAAGATAACAATCATCCTTCCTAGGCACACCCAAGGAAATGATCATCCTCCCTTGGCACACCTAGAGGAATGGTCATCCTCTCTTGGCATGTCCAAGGGAATGATTATCTTCTCTTGGGTCTAATCTCAAGGAAGAACTCAGTCTTTATAGGCTTAGCTACATTTGACATCTTAAACTTTAATATGCCAACATACCTTTTTTTTTACAATAGGACAAGACTCATGGATTATAAATACACCATGAGACCTTCAGAATAAAAGTTCACAATCTTTATTATTTACTGTATATATATTTTCAGAACATCTATCTTTAGAATATTCTTGTATTTTCTCTCTCTAAACAAAATTTATTTAAGCATCAAAAAGTCTCCACCTAAACTAAAGGGGAACCTTTTGCATATACTAGCCACGAACAATCTTGACCTACCATGGATTAAGTGTAAGCTATCAACTACCTTCTCTAGAAAAAATGGAGGACATTGCTTGAACAAATTAATTAATTAACCGATTGTTCAACTCAAGTGTACTATTCCTAGAATAGTTGGATTTTTGGTACATCATCATTTCCCTTCCATTATGTTGTGTGATTATTAAGCATATGAACTTAACCATTCCTAAAACCACTTCACCATTAAGAAAAGCAACAGCTCAAAATGCATAACCTTCACAATCGCCAGCAGCATTGTTAAGCAACTGTAAGAAATGTGCGTGATTGCCATGACGAAAATGAAGCGATGCAACCGCTCGAGATCTTGATATGACAGGAATGGCTCATATCCCTGCACGTCAAACAGTTTTCAGAATCGAATATTTGTCATTGAGAAAACGAATGCCATAATAAAGCAAGGTTATCAACTCGCTGCTTTGAAAATTCAATATTGCAACATCCTCAACAATGTTTTCTATAGATGAATGACATGCCTTTTCGCAGGTATTCGCATCCAAGCCATTCAACATTCTTCGAAGTGGATGAGGAAGAACAGAAAGCATCACTAGTTTACGTCCCTCGGAAGAATTTTGTTTAATTTCCTCATCAGTCTCTGGTCCCGTGCAAGAAGCAAAATTACCTTCATAGAACTTTGATGGAATGCAAATATTGGCTATGGTGCTTGAGTTAGCTGTTAAAAGAAGTGATATGAATCCAAGCAGCATCAACTCTGAAGACAAGTACAAAATGATACTTGTTAATGAAAATTAGTGAAAAGAAATATGAAAGGAAGGGGATTAATTAAAAATTACTTGTAAGCAAAAGAACTAGATGAACTTTCTGCAGCATCTGATGTTTTTTGAACTTGGAAAATACCTTCTTTCATCTTCTCCACCGCTACAAGCAAAGGTTTCCGATCGGTTTCCCGCAACCACTGAAAAACAAATGAACAAAGAATCAAATCTCAGATTAGACGCCAAAGCTATTGAAACCAACACTGGCATCCCAGAAAAGAAAATGCAAACAAAAATAATCTGATAGATTCTGTTTCAATTCATCTGTCAATATAGAGTTCTCCTAAAGCAAACATGTGAAATTTTATCATAAGCCTGCTGAAACAAAGTTAACGAAGCTGGTGCTTCCATAACAGGCTTCCAAAATCTAATTTTCACATCTAAACCATTTTATGTAATAATCAATGAGATTTCAGCCTACAATCGTGACCAAGAACCAAACAGAAAGCTAGAGGTATCAACTAAAAGCCCTCAAAAAGTCAGTAAAAGCTATTTAGAAACTCAAATTCCTAAGAACATCAGAAAAGAAGTAGTGGCAGATATCAATAGCCAAGCAAAGTGCCTTACTGCTTGCAAAACCTTCCATCAACATGATATATCCATATATACCCAAGTTTCAAAGGGATCAAATAAATAAATAAAATATTAAGAAAATCCGTTGTGTACCTTGAACTTTAAGTAATAGAGTGAAAGGAAGGAAAAACAATCAAATTCTGTACAAATACTGTGTAGTACCTCACAAATCATAACAATGATAAAATGCAACATCAGGAGAACAAGGCAAGAACACAAGAAAAAATAATAGACAGTAGAAAGAAGATGTCACTTACACTACATAGTCTGTGAATTGAGCGCTCCACAATCAGTGAAACAACCACAAGGATTGTCAACACAGTTGCAAGTGACCATGTTGGAGTTAAGGCCAAGGATCTCATTTCTTTAGTATCTTCTCCAATTCGAAGCAATCCTGCACGTACGGACACGCAAACTTTTGTCTTTAAATCTTAACACCCCTGAAGCCCCTGTCTTAATTTTAAACTAACAACGACAACAAGCAACCATATTCGCTTCCTAGAAATCAAAACCACCAAAAAAAGAAACACAAACTTAACTCCATCACCCTGCTCCTCGTGTAATCATGTATATAAATATGATAATACAAACAAAAAAAAAGTTTGGAACCCAACCGAGCTCTCTCTCTCTCTCTCTCTCCTTCCTCCTTTTCTCTTGGCTGAGACACAACCAAGCTCCGAGACTCAGTTTGATCAAACTACTTGAGCTCACCTTGGATTACTATTTATTATTATTCATGAATAATATTACATATGATACTATTCATGAATAATAATTTTTTTTCATATGTATTTTTCTATATATTTTTCAAGGTTATAAATCCTTTAACTTTTAAAATAAACAGGAGATACTTCATTTAAACAACACTGTAAAAAAAAACACTCACAGAAAACACACATTTCTTCTCTACGCTCAATTTATCTTCTTGAATTTTTATCTTCTTATCACTTAAGAAAAAAGTTTAAATACTAACTTAAGTATTAAAATATCTTTGGTTCATAAAAAACTTGTTTTATATGCACAACTCAAGCACAAAACTCATTGCTTGTGCTTGTTGTTTTTCTTGTGTTATTTTCTTTTGTAATAGTTGGTATCATAGCTACACATTTGTTGATATCAGAGCCTAGTAAATACTTATGATTAGTTGCTTTGTGTTGTTGAATAACCATAAATGTAAAAGGTCGTGTAATAGGATCTACTCATGTAGTAGATGAGAAGGAGGTTTCCTCTAAGAAAAAAAGATATATAGGAACTAATGTGTTGTTTTCTTCTATGTCAATTGCTATTATTAAAAATCCTAATGGTAGGACTCACGATGAAATGACTCACATAAAGGTGTTAAAGATCCTTATTAAGATATAACACAAAAGGATGTTTGTGGTGGAGTATGGTTTTTTACTAAAGTTTGAACTTTAGGATAACTTCCTTTCAACATGGAAAAATGATGCATGAGCTTTTTCAAAAAAAAAAGATATTTTTTAGTTAATTATTTTTAAAATTTTTTATTATGTATTATTATGTTTTCTGGCTATTTTTTTATTTGAAGGGAATAGATTTCTAGTTTAGTTTTCATATTTAATATTAATAGGATTTTCTAGTTTTTTTCTATATAAAAAATTGTAAAAGCATTTTGGCAAGTAAAACATGGATCGATAAAATTAAATATTTTGAGGAGTCTTCTAATAGTTCTTTTATTCTTAGGCTCCGTTTGTTTGCAGGAAAGTTGTTTCCTTTTGGAAAGTGAATTTCGGGGAAAGTGAATTCCGGGAAAGTATTTTCCGATGTTTAGCAGTGTTATGGAAAATGAACTGGAAAACACTTTCCAGTGTTTGTTTGTGTTATGGAAAATGAACTGGAAAATAATTTATTAATAAATTAATTTTTTTTCAGGTTTATCTAATATATATAAAATATTTAATCACTTACAATAAAAAAATAAAATCTAAAAAGTATAATAATGAATTTTTTTTATTATTATATGCTATATTCATATATAGCTTATTTTATAAAATATAACTATTATGCTTCAATCTCCATAGTTTTTTTTATTTTGTGGCAGCAAAATCAATCAACGTTTTCATATTTGATTCTATCAATTCCCCTTATTAACAGTGTTATAACCCAATTTTTTGAATAAAAAATACAAAATCAATGATTAAAAATATATTTGAGAATAGAGTTAAAATAACACAAATTCAAACTTCAGGGATAAAATTATCAGATTTGAGAATAAATTGATCAGAAATTGAAGAATTAATAAGTTTGTGAACTTAATTAAACTTTGATTTAATTAATTAAATAAATTCAGGGACTTAATTGAAATGTATCCAAAAAAGGGCAAAATTAAAAGAAATTTTTATTTGCTTAGGGGTCCAATTGCAGAATTTCCAAAGTTCAAGGGTCAAATTGAAAACTCCCGTTTTCCAGCCAAAACGACACCGCTGCTAAGGAACAACCGTGCGTTCTTCTCCCTCCCGATTCAACAGGAGAGCTTCCGATTCATCAGGGGAGCTGATAATCTGCAACAAATCTGATCTTGGACCAAGTCTTTTGCCGATAAACTCGTTCGTGAATTCCAAAGACAGTCCTGCAAAGATAGGACGGAGGAGAGGGTTAGCTTGGCTATAAAAGGAAGAAGAAAACCCAGAAAAAAGGAGAGGGGGAGAGACGGAGGAAAATCAACCCAAAAAACCAGAAAAAACCCAGACGGGACGCAAGCACAACAGAGAAATAAACCCAGACGGGACGCAAGCAAAACACCAGAAACGAAACAAAAAAAAAATCAGAGAAAGACCCCAGCAATAGAAAAAAAAAGCGCACAAAGAACCCAGAACCGGAGGCAGCAACAAAAAGGCAAGAAAACAGAAAGATATCAGAAAAGAAGAAGGACCCAGAACCAAAATCATTGGGGAGAACTAGCATCATCATCAGCTTCGACCTTTTGCTTTCCTGCCCTCTGCTTCTTCTTCTCTCGGTCGTTTGTCTCCTCTCTGCTTCTGTTTTTTTTTTTAGAAATGAAGGAACGTTTGTTTCTAATCAGCACGCGTGCTTCTGTGTGTAATGAGAAAGAAAGGAAAGTGTTTTTCTTTGTTTATCAAAAGGAAAACACTTTCCTCTGCTAAGGCTCCGTTTTTAGTTTTGACCGGAATTAAGTTTCCGTTGACTTGTTTTCCATATTGGTGCCAAACATGGGAAACTAAGGAAAATGGATTCCGGGAATTGGTTTTCCTAGAAACAAACACAGCATTAGTCTTTAAGAGTTTTTACTTATAACAAATCTTGTTGTTCTTCACTCTTATCCACATCAATTAACTTAATTGCTCTTCACTTTGAATCAGATCAAAAATTAATTTCAATCATAAAAAAAAAAAAAAAAAGTATGTGTAGGCACTACTTATATTTTAATGAACTTCAATTAAAACTGGAGACTCATTGAGTTGAGTCATTCCTTAGCCCGGGTTTTATACTAAACTAAGTAAATTGACTTTTATATGACAATTAAAATTGAAGACTTATTGAGTTGAGTCATTTCCCAGCCCGGGTTTTATACTAAATTAGATAAGTTGACTTTTATATGATTTAGTTAACTAAGTGAATCAAAACGTTTTTTGATCAAAATATTAAACACCTTATTTGACTTTTAAAATTATATCAAGAAGACAATGTTTTAATATTGTTGTTTTTTAATATTAAAACGATTTATATGAGCTAGCCCGACAAATACATAGGTTAGTTCTAACAATTTTATTTTAAAAAAAAAATCAGTGAAAAACACAATAATAAAATAGGTATGCATAAAAAAGTCATCGAAAAAAATTAAAAACTATATTATTAAGAGTTGTACAAAAGAGTACTTGCTAATTTAATAAAAATGAGGTTATGATCTTCTTTTTATATATATATATATATATATATATATATATTATATATATATATATAAAAGAGTAGAAATTGAATGATATTAATGCTGGAACCATTTTTAAATTCTCTACAAAAACATACATAACTCGAAGTCCCTTCCTTTACCCGTATATATGTCTAGAGAAAACACCAGAAACCCGCCACTCGTGAATCACAGTTGATCCCTTTACCTTTCTGTCTGGATAAAAAAGAAACGGTCTTTATGAAAAGCTAGTTCCCTTCTTTATGTAGTGCGCGCAAATGGAGCTTGTTAATTTGTTGTTTTCGCCCCTTGGATTTGACAAGTGACGAGATAGCAAAGGAAAAGAGGCAGAGAGAAAAGCAGAAGCAAAAACTGTCCACATTGAAAAAGAAAAAAGCAGAAACTGCCAATTGACAATTACAGAAGATTCAAGGCATTTTGGCTTAGGTTAAAAAATTCAATCAAATCCTAGTTTATCATGAGTCAAATATATTATTATTTTAATTTTTTAGATTGTCTATCTATCTTTATTAGCATATAATTAAATAAAAAATAACATAAAATAATTAGAATAAGCGGGATCCATGACTAGAAAATATATTTAATACGTGATCCTAGTTCATCATGAGTGAAATATATTATTATTTTAATATTAAAAAAAAATCATCAAAACTTCTCCATCCAAATTCAATGATTGCTTGAACAAAACTCTTTTTTGGCGTTCATAGTTATCTACGGAGACCTTTAATGCTTATCTAGCCACCATCAGTATGGACTGAGCCCCAAGTTTCCACCATTGTGATTCACGAGTCAGGACCTTGATACCCTCCTCCTCCATATCCCTAATGGAAATTTGATTGTTTTAGCCCTAGATTTTAAACCCGGCCTGCCGGCCTGTCTAAGGTTTGGATTCCGGATTTTAACTAGATCATCGGGTTTTGACCGGGTCACCAAGTCGTCCGAGTTAATCCCTAAAAATATAAATCAAAACAACGTTATTTTAGTATAAAAATATAAATATAATCATTAATTTTAATTTTTTAAGGAATTAATTGAGATGCATGTAAGTTTATTCGAACACTTATAATTAAAAAGAAAAAATCAAAACGGACAAGAGTTTCCATACAAAGAGGAAAAAGATGCGAGGGAGAAGCTAAATCTATTGGCCGTCTTGATCTTGGTCTCGAAGGTCTCAGGTTGGGTGACCGGAGGATACTATCCAGTGACAAAATCAAAGTGAAAATGACAGTCTTTTACGCCATTCCACATTCTATTCAGGCATCAAAAGATTGGTGCTCATGTCATTTTCAAACAGAAGTACGTATGCCTATCTTATAAATAAAGCACTTTTTAAAAAGGAATTCATTATTGTATTCTTTTTTACCACTTTCTTCAAGTGTTAGGCCTTCACTCATTTTCTAACAAGTAATTTGTTGAAAAAATGCTAACCATGTGAAATTGAAAGCCAGCAACAACCTACAACGCAATGCACTAGAACGTTCTTGTCCCTGACATGATTTAAAGTTTGTCGAGCAATATAATCTTTCACAGCGGGTAAATTCATAACCCTTCCCCTTCTTATTAAAATTATAAAATGTTCTTGTAAATTATAATCAATATCAAGTATATAATATAAACAGTGATTTTAAATCTAGAAATTATTAATTATATTTTGACAATTCTACATAAGGCAGAATTTGGCTTTTAAAAGGTAATAATAAATAAATTAACAAATAAATCATTCTTATTACCGCTCTCTGTAAAACCGTATATGAGACTTTCACCTTCTACTGTTATCATTCATTGCTGATGGCACGGTTCAAGTTTTTAAGCGTGTCTCGAGTATAATAATAATTATTTTTTAAAATGTTTTTTACTTAAAAATATATTAAAAATAATTTTAAAAAAAAATATTTTTGACGTCAGCACATCAAAATAATTTAAAAACACTAAAAAAATTTAATTTTAAACAAAGAAAAAAACAAAATAAATAATTTTTTAAAAAAATGTTTTTAAACACAAAAACAAATAGATATTTTTTAAAAAAATGTTTTTAAACACACAAAAAATAGTAAATTAAATTATTTTTTTATTTTTTTTTCTCTTGGCATCCCTCCCACTAATTAAATTTGGAAAAAAAAAAAAGAATAAATGTTTAATGTATCTCCTCCCTCGGTCGACCAGAATACTATAAAAATGCATATGGAGGTGTTAGATAGCATGGCACCCTGAGCAGAAGGAACATGCATTGTAGCCTCCGAAGATTACACCATATCAGTCTCTTTTATTTTAAAATGGAATTTGTAAAATCTTTTTTTTTTAATTTTTCATGAATAATAGTTTGTTAGAGTGCATGTTGTCATGTTTGGCAGTACGTTTGATCAAAAGTATTTTTTAAAAAAATTTTGAATTTTTATTATTTTTTTGCTTTGAATTAGTATATGGTTTATATTTTTAAATTATTATGATATGTTAATTTTAAAAATAATTTTTAAAAAAATAAAAAAATATTATTAATATTTAAATAAAAAATATTTTAAAAAATAATAATAATAATAATACTCTCAAATATGCAAGTCTCTTGTTGAGATGTCCAAATCAACGGGCAAACTAGCTGAAGGGCCTGCGTCAGAGCGGATGGATCTTCTCTAGCTTAGCCTACCTCGCAAAGCGCTGGGCCCTGGAAGTAGCAGCCCCTCTGCTGTTAGCGCTTTCGTTTGGTTGTCCTTTACGTTTTGTTCTTTCCATTCAAGCAATCCTGCAATTTCGAGCTTTATTGGGTCTAGGTCTAGTTTGGATTATTGGGTTTTAAAGAAAAAATATATTGGAAATTGGTTTATCTACTTTTCAATCTTACCCATATTGATATTTCAAGTAACGGGCTTAAAGCGAGGGAGGAGAGATAAGTAATTGAAGAGTGTGGGTCTCTTTGGAAACTGGTTTGAAATTGTGTTTTTCAAAAACTTGATTATTTTATTAAATTTAATATTTTATATTTTTTAGATTATTTTGATGTGCTGATATTAAAAATAATTTTTAAAAAATTAAAAAAATATTATTTTAATATATTCTTTGACAACTTAATGGTTGAACTATTATCACACATGATATTGACGCACTCATAGTTTTTGACGCCTAGCTCTTGCAGAATTCCTCTAAGCCAAACCTCATGACATGCACATGCAGTGGCAGCAACATATTCAGCTTCTATGGATGATAGAGTGACAATTCCTTGCTTCCTTGAACTCCAACATATTGCTGCTCCACTTAGAAGAAAAATATAGCCTGAAGTGCTTTTTCTATCATCTACATCTCGCGCATAGTCGCTGTCTGTGTATCCCAGCAGACTTCTGTCATTCTCATCTCCTATATAGTGGTTGTCTGTGTATCCCAGCAGATTTGTATTTGTGCTCCTTTTGTAGTAGACTCTGAAATCTAAAGTTCCTTTTAGATATCTTAGTACCCTCTTAGCAATCATCATATGTTCTTCTTTAGGATCAGCCATAAAAAAAAAATTTACTAAAATGTTAAATTAAAAGAAAATATTAAATAAAAAAACAAAACAAAACACTGATGAATAATTTTTGATATATGAGTGGCTACGGCGAATTAGCCATAAATTTTAGTGTTTCGTTAATTAATGTTTTGTTAATACTCACCGAAATTCGTATATTGTTACCCAATGGCAAGTGCAAAACAAAGCAATTGATAGCATTATTTTTCACTCTCATAGCCATACCTTTCACATTAAACAGCATGACTGCAACAACAAATCCCCACAGTGGAACACTGCAAGGCATTGAACACACAGGCATTTAGCTGGTCCATCTTCTCCTTGCTCAAACCAAGCAGATGAATGGCCTGAAAATGCAAGAAACATTCAAAGTACATAGACGACGTTACCTCACACCAACAACTCTCTGGAATTCCTCTTCCATGGAGCGAATCATGTAGCTGTGAAAATCATATTTCAATGAGAGGTTGTGATTCTGCCATTAATAAGAAAAAACCAAGAGGAATTGAAGTCAATAAAGCATCACTGATACTACCAACAGTATATCAGCAAAGACGCTCACATTGTCTCTATATATATATACTATCAAAAAACTATCTCAACCCAATAGCTTAAGCTGTTAGGTGAGGTCTCAAGACATGATTTATATTATTCTCTAATACACCCTTTCATGTGAAAGCCCTTTGAGCTTGAAACTTGCACAAGCTCATATTACCTTGTGCGTAATTTTTATCAAATAAATAGGGATGGTGAGATTTGAACTCGTAACCGCTTAGTTATTAAGGCTCTGATACCATGTCAAAGAACCAATTTAACCCAATAGCTTAAGCTTTTAGATGAGATTCAAGAAATAATTTATATTATTCTCTGACATATGCTTCATTTTCTACTTCTTTCTTAAACCCTAGTACAATACCATTGAATTCCTCGGTTGATTCTGGGATGAGAACACCTCTGCTCCTCTCTTTTTCCTGGAGGAGAGTGTCATATTGCATTGATAGTAAATCCTAGATGCTAGTTGGAAAGTAGAACTTCCTCTGTGCCCCTTGCAATGTTGTAAATGCTATTTGAGAAATAAAAATTTACTTCAAGTATGGGCTAACAGATAACAGCAGAGCATACCATGATGAAGCCCTTGCGAAGAGTGAGGTAGTCTGTGCGAGCCACTGAAGGTCCAAATTGCCGAAAGAAACATGTCTGCAAGTTGATAAAACACATCAAATGATGACCAACACAAAAACAAGGCCAGATGGGAAGGCTCTGATTCTATTGCAGAATTGGAGGTAATAACAAGCAAGCATGGATTACAACGTGGAAACCATTAAAGAGCAAGAAAGAGAGTTTTGTACCTACCACCCAGATAAGAAAACTGTTCTTGACCGAAGGGCTTGATGTATGATGTCTTGCGAAGGTTGTTTGCCTTCGCAATGTCTTCTCTCTATTGTTTTCTGCTACAGAATAAAAAATTATTAAGTCGTGATGATTTCTGTGATACAACAATATTTCTAAGAATAAACATTCTCAATTGAAATGATTGGAAGGTGAAGGTATCCCTTGAAAAATAATGCCAAGAGAGGAAGAAAAGAAAAAACAACAGAAACTTATTGCGAGTTCCTATTTTTTCCGAAGCATCTTCATTCGAATGCAAACAATGAAATTCAATCTCTTTTAAAGTTCTAGCACCTAGACTTACATGTATAAGGGCAAGCTAAATAGTGTATACAGAAGAGGGAGATTGAGTGGTTATATTCTAAATCAGCCATCAGGTATAGAGCTGACATAGGCAAAAAGAATTGGGCAACACTTGTTACTGTTTAAACTTTTAAATCTATTCAAAACCACTTTCCTGTCCAAGGCTTTACCTGTTGGTACACCATGGCAGTCCATACGAGCCAAATCCTCCCATGCTCTCCAACTATGAATCTGGTGAAGCAATTACAATGTTAGACAGTTGGTCATGGTGATAACGAGATTATGGTTCTCTTGTTTCATGAGTCAAATCTAGTATCTTGTAATTGATCAACTGCAGTTCAGGAAGACGTTGGTTTTTACGGTCAACATAATTTCCTCTCCCGGGTCCTGGGAAAAGACATAACAAGTTCGACTAGAAAATACTGTATTACTCTAAATACAAGAACCAAATGCATGGTGGATCTTGTTTTATACATTAAATATCTATTCCTTGGTAAATCTATTTTTAATGGGTTTAAAAACCCATTATAACCTTTTCTCGGGAATGAACATGTCTCAAGTGGGGGCTTAGTAGTATGTCGAGCCTAGCCACGCTGGACTTGGTAGCATGCCATGCCCTGGGCATGCTAGGTCTGGTGTTAGCTAGGACCAGATGCAATTGGGTGTAGTATGACTGTCTACATGAGCTGTATGTGAGGTGTAATATATTAGACAGATTCTAGTTTCTGCAATTAGTCCTAGAAATCTGGCAGTGATCAACAACCCTGTATAGTAATATTCAATTTAGGAATATTTAGTTTGTTTCCATAGAATAGTTTGTTTCCTTTTCTATAGGACGTAACTATGTATATATGGCCTCCTCATGCTGAGAAGAATACAATGAATTATATTCTCATTCAAATACTCTGTTGAACATGGTATCAGAGCAACAAATTTGATACTGTTTTTTTTCTTTTTCCTTTTTTTTCTTTCTTTCTGAAGTTTGAATATCACCAACACAAATCTATTGTGCATCTGATGGCCATCACTACAGACGAATCAATCGAATCCATTCCCACACCAGCACCACAGATCATTGTCCATCAGGACAACTCTGCGTTTCCTGCTGGTATTACATTGGATGAGACCAACTACTCATTATGGTCCCAACTAATGGAGATGTGTATTGGAGCTCGGAACAAAGCTGGTTATCTCACTGGAGAAACGAAGAAACCAACACCTGGAGATTCAAATCTTGGAACGTGGATCACTGAAAATCACAAAGTCAAAAGCTGGCTTATTGACTCAATGAGTCCTTCTTTGATGCAACGTTTTATTCGTCTCCCCACAGTCAAGGACATATGGGAGGCTGTATCAAAAACCTTCTACGATGGATCTGATGAAACCTGCATTTTCGAATTAAATCAAAGGTCTTTTCATATTATGCAAAATGGACGATCATTATCAACCTACTATAATGAACTTGTTGCCATTTTTCAAGAAATTGATCACAGGACTATCTCTCAAGAAGGAACGGTTGAAGGGGTGGTCCAACTGCACTCTGCAATGGCTCGACTTTGAGTTCATATCTTTCTAAGTGGACTTGATTCAGAATTTGATCAGGTCCGTGGTGAAATTTTACGAAAAGACCCAAAACTTGATTTGGAAAGTTCATATGCGTATGTCAGGAGAGAACACCAACAGAAGCAAACAATGGGAGGCTCTCGTCACATCTCTGAAACCTCAGCTATGTTGACTAATCCCCACAGACAAGGACCATTTTTGGGCTCTTCCAAGACTCGTAACAATCAACCCTCTGGTAAATCTAGCGGATTTATATGTTCTCATTGTGGTGAAACAGGTCATTCTAAACAACGATGCTATGAAATTATTGGCTATCCTGAATGGTGGGACTTCACAAAGAAACCCCGAAAGAAGGTTACAGGAAAAGCTATGGTGACCTCAACCCAGGTTGATCAATCACCACCAACAGCAAATGTTGCTCAACCAGGAGATGTTAGTAAGGCTTCTATATCCTCTACAACTTCTAAGAATAACACTTGGATTATTGATACAGGTGCATCCGATCATATGATTAAAAACTTACATCAATTACAATCTTTTTTCCCTTCTTCTAAGTCTGTTATCTCCACCGCAAATGGCAGTACCTCTCCCATTAGTGGAGAAGGATATGTCACATTGTCTAATAATCTCACTTTAGATACAGTCCTGGTTGTTCCATCCCTAGCATATAATCTGCTATCCGTTGGCCAAATCACCTCCACCCTCAATTGCACTGTAACTTTTTGGCCCTTGTTTTGTGTTTTTTAGGACATTCTGACTTGGAAGATTCTTGGTTATGGTGTTAAACGAGGCAATCTCTACTACCTGGAGTTGACAGAAAAGGGAGGGATGAAATTCAGTCAGGCAAATCAAACCAGTAGCAAAGAAACAGTACAAGAAACCATATGGTTGTGGCATCGAAGACTAGGACACCTCTCTTTTGGTTATCTGAGGAAACTAAAACCACATTTTTTTTTCTACTGTGAACGATTCCACGTTCCACTGTGATACTTGTGACTTGGCCAAGAGCCATCGTATTCCATATTTACCAAGTTTAAATAAAAGTTCTATCCCGTTTGCAGTTATTCACTCTGATGTCTGGGGTCCTACAAAAATTCCTTCTTTGTCTACAGCCCGTTACTTTGTCACCTTTATTGATGAATGTACAAGAATGACATGGGTGTCTTTGCTTACCAACAAGAGTGATGTCTTTCAAGCATTTCAGGAATTTCATAATATGGTTCGCACCCAATACCAAACACAGATACGTGTTCTACAGTCTGATAATGGTACAGAATATGTCAATACAAGCTTTACAAAATTTCTGAGGCATCTTGGTATCCGTCATCAAACCTCTTGCACCTATACTCCAAAGCAAAATGGATTAGCCGAACAAAAAAATCGGCAGTTACTAGAAGTGGTTCGTGCTTCTCTTTTTGGCATGAATATGCCTCGGTTTTATTGGGGAGAGGCTGTGAAGTCTGCTACTTATATCATTAATCGCACCCCTTCCAGCGTCACAGCCTTTTAGACCCCTCAGCAAAAAATGCAATCCTTTTTTTCCCTTCCTCACTTTCCAAATCTTGAACCACGGGTCTTTGGTTGTACTATCTTTGTTCACATTCCAAAGAACCTGAGAACTAAACTTAATCCATGTGCTACACGATGTGTGTTTGTTGGATATTCTGAATTTCAAAAAGGATATAGGTGCTATGATCCTCACACAAAAAAAACTTCATGTCACTTTGGATGCCTCGTTTCGTGAAACAGAACCTTATTACTCTAGGCATATCTCTGCCCCTTCTCTTCAGGGGGGACTGATACTGAAGAGAATGGTTTACAAAGTGGTACAGGAGGAAATGAATTTATAGAATTAGAAGACGCAAACACATGGCTTGAGACAGGTGGTCAGCAAGTTTTTGAGAATATCCCTGGAAATGATAATAATGTGTTGGAGATACTTGAAAGGCCCGTAGATGCACCTGATATAGCTGAATCATCAATACCTCCAGAGTTGCCTATGTCTACACCATCACCTGAAGAATCAACCCAGAATGTTCCTCAGGTAACTTCGAATCCCAGTATTGATGAGTCTAATGAAATACATGATTCTGTTACATGTACTACTCCCAAGTATTCACAAAGACCAAACAAGGGAATTCCCAAGAAACACTATGAACCTGATCCGAAAGCCAAGATCAAATACCCCATTAGCAACCATGTGTCTTCCCATAGATTGTCTAGATCGTATGCATTTACTGTTAATCAACTATCCACTGTGTCTATTCCTAGTAATGTGCAGGATGCATTAGCTGATCCAAAATGGAAAAAGGCAATGAATGAGGAAATGGAGGCCCTACAGAAAAATGCTACTTGGGAACTTGCCTTGTTACCAGAGGGAAAGAGAACAATTGGATGCAAATGGGTGTTCACGGTAAAACTGAAAGCAGATGGCAGTATTGATAGATATAAAGCAAGATTAGTTGCAAAAGGATATACACAAAAGTTTGGTTTGGATTACCAAGAAACTTTTGCGCCAGTAGCCAAGATCAACACAATTCGCATCCTTATATCCATAGCAGCTAATCGGGATTGGCCTCTACAACAATTTGACGTAAAGAATGCGTTTCTCAATGGAGACTTAGAGGAAGAGATTTACATGGACTTACCACCTGGAGTTAAATATAGTTCCTCATGCAGACCTGAAGTATGTAGATTAAAAAGGTCACTATACGGGTTAAAACAGTCACCAAGAGCTTGGTTTGGGAGATTTTCTTCTACAATGAAGGCATTTGGATATAAACAAAGTAACTCAGACCACACTTTGTTTATCAAACACAAAGAAGGGAAGGTAACAGCTTTAATCGTGTATGTTGATGATATGGTTGTGACAGGAGATGACTCAGGCGAAATAAAAGCATTACAGGAGTACTTGGCTACTAAATTCGAAATGAAAGATCTCGGACAACTCAAATATTTTTTGGAAATCGAGGTTGCTAGATCAAAACGTGGAATCTTCCTTTCACAACGGAAATATGTGTTGGATCTCTTAACTGAAACTGGAATGCTTGCATGTAGACCAGCAGAAACACCTATAGAGATGAATCACAAGCTTGGAATCTTTCCAGATCAAACTCCAACAGACAGAAGTCGCTATCAAAGGTTAGTTGGAAGGTTAATATATTTGTCACACACAAGGCCAGATTTAGCTTATGCCGTGAGTGTGGTAAGCCAATTCATGCATGTGCCAAGTGAGGAACATATGAATGCAGTATATCGGATCTTACGATACTTGAAAAATGCTCCAGGAAAAGGACTGTTGTTCTCAAAACATGATGATTCAAACATTGAGGGTTACACAGACTCTGATTGGGCAGGGGATCAAACTGATAGAAGATCCGCATCGGGGTACTTTACTTTTGTTGAAGGTAACCTTGTAACCTGGCGGAGCAAGAAACAAAAGGTTGTGGCAAGGTCGAGTGCAGAAGCTGAGTTTCGTGGTATGTCTCATGGTATTTGTGAACTGTTATGGATCAGAGGCGTCTTAAAGGAGTTAGGAATTGAGTATAAACAAACTATGACTCTTTATTGTGACAATAAATCAACAATTGAAATTGCACAAAATCCTGTACAACACGATCGCACCAAACACGTAGAAGTTGATCGACATTTCATCAAGGAGAAGCTTGATCACAAGATCATACAGTTTTCATTTGTTCATTCTGAAAGTCAATTAGCCGATATACTCACAAAAGCAGTTGCAGGAAGAGTGTTTCATGGTATAATCGACAAGTTGAGCATGATAGATATCTATGCTCCAACTTGAGGGGGAGTGTCTGCATGAGCTGTATGTGAGGTGTAATATATTAGACAGATTCTAGTTTCTGCAATTAGTCCTAGAAATATGGCAGTGATCAACAACCCTGTATAGTAATATTCAATTTAGGAATATTTAGTTTGTTTCCTTAGAATAGTTTGTTTCCTTTTCTATAGGACGTAACTATGTATATATGGCCTCCTCACGCTGAGAAGAATACAATGAATTATATTCTCATTCAAATACTCTGTTGAACAATGACAAGCCTTGTTATGATGCTATCCATAATATTCCTAACTTTGGTGTCAATGAATATTCGATCTCGAATACTTCCTGTTAGCGTGAGCCATTAGAAGTTATAAGGAAATAAAACACCAGTTGTATCAACATCCTAGTTATAGTCGTATATATCAACTCCCTAGTTTTTAGGCTTCAACCTAGAAGAGGTTGTTATGTAAAAGTAGTTTAGTTAAAACACATCTCTTAACTCCTTTCCCTGTATCTCTATATATAGACCTTGAGTCAATTAATAAAGTTAAGTTAATCTGCTTCTCCAGAAAATCTGACATGGTATCAGAGCATAGTCTAGGGATTTCTATAACCTAAACAAAGAATTAACCCAACGACTTCGACCTTATGGCTGAATTTTCCACTAAATTGATTCAGCCATAAAATCCCATAACAGACTCCATGCTTGACAACTTCATGACGAAGATGATGGAGGCTTTGACAAAAGCCCAGGCTACTTCACAGCCAATTATCAATGACTCTTTTGCAGCACCAACAGGCATTAAGTTGGATGGATCCAACTATGCTTTATGGTCCCAGGTGGTAGAGATGAACATCTCAGCCAAAGACAAACTAGGGTATATTAATGGAGACTTCCCTCAACCCTTAGAAGCAGACCCAACATTCCGTAAATGGCGCACTGAAAACTAAATGGTGAAAGGGTGGTTGATTAATTCAATGGACCAATCATTGGTTGCAAACTTCATCCGCTTCCCAACAGCAAATCAGGTGTGGGACGCCATTGTAACTACATATTTTGATGGAACTGACACATCACAGGTTTATGAACTTCGATGCAGGGTAACTCGAATGCGGCAGAGAGGAGGATCAATCGAAAAATATTACAATGATTTACAAGGGATATGGCGGGAGATAGACTTTCGACACCCCAATCCCATGGAATGTGCAACAGACATTCAAAAATATAACTCTCTGATACAGAAGGAAAGAGTTTATATTTTCTTGGACGGATTGGATGATCGACTTGACAACATTCGTAGTGACATTCTACAACTGAAACCGTTTCCTACAATTGAGCAGGCCTATGCTCACGTAAGGAGAGAGGATACTCGATAGGCAATGATGACAGCAGGGGCAGAGACTGCAACTAGTGGTGCTGTTATGGCCATCAAAGGCTCAAGGTTTGGCCAACCACCAACGTTGGTAATGGGAAAGCATAACCTATCCTCTAAACTGAAGGGTCCTTTTGATGGAGGGAAATGTACACACTGTGGAAACACCAAACACACTCGAGAGACATGCTTTAAGTTGTATGGGTACCCTGAATGGTGGTATGAACTACAAGCTAGGAGGAAAAAAGGTAACACATTACCTGATGAAGGCACTGGTAGAGCCACAACAGTCACAACAGAACCTCAACTCTCACTCATCCCTATGGCAGACTCCTCCACTTCTAAGCAACAGGTAACTGTGGACAAAGTTTCTATAGTTCTAAGCCATTAGGATGAAAGTGAGTGGATTATCGACTCTGGAGCTACGGACCATATGACATTTGATCCTGCGGACTTCTCACACACAACTCAACCACAAAGGACTTGTATTGCAAATGCAAATGGAGTTGCGTATCCAGTCATGGGAGCTGGAACCGTGTCACTATCACCCTCACTCACTTTGTCCCACACTCTTCTCGTTCCTTCATTATCTAACAAATTAATGTCTGTGAGCCAAGTAACAGAAGAACTCAATTGTATGGTATTAATATACTCTAATGTTTGTTTTCTTCAGGATGTTCTTAGCAAGGAGATTATTGGGCGTGGTACTAAGAGAGGGGGTTATACTACCTAGATGATTTCAACCATGGGAAAGCAAATCATGTACACCATCAACTCAGTAGCAAGGAACGAGAAATATGGTTATGGCATCGTCGTCTTTGGGCACCCATCATTCGGATATCTAAGACACCTATTTCCGAACTTATTTTTACAATCAAAGGATGTTGATTTTAATTGTAAGACTTGTATTCTGGCTAAGAGCCATAAAAAACTCTTACTATGCAAGTTTGAATAAAAGCAATATTTTGTTTGCTCTTATACACTCTGATGTCTAGGGACCTTCCCCACGAACGACTGTAACGGGTTATCGTTGGTTTGTTATATTTGTTGATGACTCAACCTGAATGACTTTGGCTTTACCTGATGAAGACAAAGGAGGAGGTGTTCCCAATATTCCAAGCATTTCACACCATGATTCAGAATCAATTTTTCAGCCAAAATACAAGTGCTTCGGTCAGATAATGGAGGGGAGTTTGTCAACCAGCGATTCAAAAGCGTTCTTCCAACAGCAAGGTCTCCTCCATGAAACCTCATGTGCCCAGACTCCTCAACAGAATGGTGTTGTTGAACGAAAAAATCACCACATCTTGGAAACAACTCGTGCCCTTCTTCTCGGCACAAATGTCCCAACTCACCACTGGGATGATGCAGTAAGTGCTGCGGTATACTTACTCAACAGAATGCCCTAAAGTCTTGCACTTCAAAACTCCCCTGCAAGTGCTCTCCTCTCATGTTGCAACTACCCATCGTGTTGATGCTCCCACCACGTGTGTTTGGCTGTGTGGTTTTTGTTCATATCCATAAAAACCAACGCTCCAAACTTGATCATGTGCTGTTAAATGTCTGGGTTATGGACCAACTAAGAAGGGCTACAAATGCTTTGATCCCATTAACAAGAGACTTTATATCACCATGGATGCTACATTTATTGAGTTTGAACATTTCTATTCTCCTACGGTCCCCAATTCAGCTCTTCAGGGGGAGTGTAGAAAGGAAGAACTGAATGAACTGAGTTGGTACTTAACAGCGCCAGCCACTGTTAGCACCATTGATAATTCAACAAATCCTACAACTACATCCAGTGGTGACAGTCCAGCACAAGTTGACGAAAGAGAACTTGAGGAGGCTGAAAATGACGTTGAAGGAATACATGAAAACCAACTTAATGGAGAGCTTGTGAATCAAGAAAGCCAACTAACCCCTCTCTCTGCAGTACCTGAATCTCCTACTAAGAACAACCTTGAGGTAAGCTCTTCCACTGTTCCCCTATATACTTCTGACTTGAAAACTCCCGTAGAGTATGTGTTACCTTTCAGACACAATAGAGGAAAGCCGCAAAACAAGTACTCCCCTGATACTGAAGAAAGGCGATCCAAATTTCCCATTGCCAATTATGTAAGCACACAGCACCTACCCAATCCAATTCAGAGTTTCACAGAGGTATTATCCTCTTGTCATACTCCAGATAATATAGCAGATGCCTTGGCCGACTCTAAATGGGCACAAGCCATACAAGAAGAGATGGAAGCCCTATAGAAAAATAATACATGGAAACTGATACTGCAACATGAAGGAAAAAAAAACAGTAGGGTGCAAATGGGTGTTCTCAATTAAATACAAGGCAGATGGATCAATTGACCGGTATAAAGCAAGGCTAGTAGCGAAAAGGATTCACACAAACATATGGTAAATAGATTATGTTGAGACCTTCTCACCAGTTGCTAAACTAAAATACTATTAGAGTTTTACTATCCCTTTGCAGCAAATCTAGACTGGCCGCTACTCCAACTTGATGTGAAGAATGCCTTCCTCCATGGTGACCTTGAAGAAGAAGTTTTATATGGATATCCCCACCAGGTTTTACATCATAACTTCAGGAACTGGAGTTGTATGCAAGTTGGAGCGAGCTCTATATGGATTAAAACAATACTCCTC
>NC_133294.1:14734090-14928085 GCF_005239225.2 Populus alba | reverse complement strand
TCCACGACATGATGCATAAAGAAATTGAGGTGTATGTAGATGATATGATTGCCAAGTCTAAAAAGGGACAGGATCATGTGGAAGTTTTGAGGAAGTTATTTTAAGAGGTTGAGGAAGTATGAACTAAGGCTTAATCCTGCAAAATGTTCATTCGGAGTTAAGTCGGGCTAAAGCTGTTGGGATTTGTGGTAAGCGATAGAGGTATAGAGGTGGATCCAGACAAAGTAAGGGCCATTCAAGCTATGTCATCCCCTAAGACGGAGAAAGAAGTAAGAGGATTCTTAGGAAGGTTGAAATTACATTGCTCGATTTATAGCTCAGCTAACAACAACATGCGAGCCTATATTCCGGCTACTAAGGAAAAAGAACCCTGGAACCTGGAATGAGGAGTGTGAGGAGGCGTTTCAATAAAATCAAGCATTATTTACAAAATCCACCTCTACTGGTGCCTCCTGTATCAGGGAAACCTCTAGTATTATATCTAACCGTAACTGAAGTAGCCATTGGGATGTGTATTGGGTCAGCATGATGAAACCGGAAGGAAGGAAAGAGCTTATTTATTACTTGAGTAAGAAATTCACTGAATGTGAGTCCAGATACACGGAGATAGAAAAGCTGTGTTGTGCATTGGTGTGGGCGGCAAAGAGGTTGCGACATTACATGTTATACTATACCACTTGGTTGATTTCAAAATTGGATCCCCTGAGGTATATTTGTAATAAGCCTTTTCTCTCAAGTCGAATTGCAAGGTGGCAGGTTTTATTAGCAGAATATGACATAGTGTACATGACAAGGAAAGCCGTAAAAGGGAGTGCCATTGCAGACCATTTGGCCGATAATGCTGTTGAAGATTACGAGCCTTTGGATTTTGATTTCCCTGATGAAGATATATCGTCAATAGAAAAGGAAGAAGAAAAGACAGATTGGTGGACCATGTTTTTTGACGGGGCAGTAAATGTACATGGTAACGGGACAAGGGCGGTAATAATCTCTCCTAATAAGAAACAATACCCAGTTTCGGTCAAACTACATTTTGAGTGCACCAACAATACAGCTGAGTACGAAGCTTGTATACTCGGTTTAGAAGCGGCATTGGAGTTAAAGATAAAGAAGATAGATGTATATGGGGATTCAATGTTGATCATCTGCCAGGTCAAAGGGGAATGGCAAACCAAAGAGGAAAAGTTGAGGCCTTACCAGGAATACCTATCTATGCTAGCAAAGGAATTTGAAGAAATTAGATTCACCCATCTAGGAAGGGAGGGGAACCATTTTGCGGATGCTTTGGCCACACTAGCTGCTATGACTACCATTGACCTCAAGTGCAAGGTACAACCAGTACACATTAATATTAGAAATGATCCAGCGCACTGTTGTTTAGTTGAAGGAGAGATGGACGGACAACCTTGGTATTACGATATCAAGAATCTTGTGCAGAATCAGGAATATCCGGTGGGAGCTTCTAACACGGATAAGAAAACCTTGGAAGGTTGGCTATAGACTTCTATTTAGATGGAGAGATTTTATATAAAAGATCATTTGATGGTACCCTGTTAAGGTGTTTGGATGAGGCAGATGCTAGAAAAGGCATTAAGAGAGGTCCATGAGGGGATTTTGCTCAACCCATGCTAGCGGGCACATGATGGCAAGGAAAATCCAAAGGGCTGGTTATTTTTGGATGACACTAGAAAAGAAGATTGTATCGACTATGTTAGAAAATGTCACAAATGTCAAATTTTACAGTGATAAGGTCAATATGCCACCAGCTCCTCTGTTTAACTTAACATCTCCATGGCCTTTCGCGATGTGGGGAGTTGATGTGATTGGACCTGTAAACCCAAAAGCGAGCAATGGTCATAGATTTATCCTCGTGGCTATTGACTACTTCACAAAATGGGTAGAAGCCGGTCATTTGCTCATGTGACACAAAAAGTGGTGAAGAAATTTATTGAGAGAGATTTGATATGTCGGTATGGTCCCCCAGAACAGATTATAACTGATAATGCCCAGAATTTCAACGGCAAGATGATAATAGAGCTCTGCACTAAATGGAAAATCAAGCATTCCAATTCTTCGCCATATAGACCAAAGATGAATGGGGCGGTAGAAGCTGCTAACAAGAATGTCAAAAAAAGATTGTTCAGAAGATGGTAGTCACCTATAAGGATTGGCATGAGATGTTACCATTTGCCCTTCATGCATATCGCACCGCAGTTCGAACCTCAACAGGACTACCCCATATTCTTTGGTATACGGTATGGAGGCAGTGATGCCTTTGGAAGTGGAAATCCCATCGTTAAGAGTGTTAATAGATTCTGAGATAGAAAGAGGCCGAGTGGCCAGAGTGAGATACGAGCAATTGAACTTGATCAGTGAGAAGAGGATGGCCGCAATATGTCATCACCAACTTTACCAGAAACGAATGGCTAAGGCGTATGATAAGAATGTTAGACCGCGTATGTTTCAAGAAGGGGATCTAGTATTGAAGAAAAATATTGTCATTACCAGGAGATGATCGAAAGCAAATGGGCACCAAATTATGAGGGTCCTTATGTAGTAACAAAGGCATTCTCAGGAGGAGCGTTGAAGTTAGCTAGAATGGATGGAGAAGATCTAGCTCGGCCTGTGAATTCTGACTCTGTAAAAAGATATTACGCTTGATGTAGTTCCCTAAATTAATAAAGCAAAGTTTGGCCATTGATTTCTTTCCTTTTGTGCATTGATCTCACAACAATCATTTTTTGCATTTATCCCAACAGTGCATCTCCTCACTCATTTAAAAAGTTTAGCATCGACTGAACGAATTTCTTCTCTATATAAAAGCTCAAACTAGGATCACACCTCTACACTGGGGGCAATACAAGATGTTTTATGAAAAGTTTTTACGGAAGCCTATAGATTTGAAAACCAAGCTAAAGCATTTGACAAAAGCAATGACATAAAAGCAAGAACAAGTCTTACATTTTGGGAAAAGGGCTACTTGAGGAAAGTCAAATACTTTTTCTCCAAAAATATGATAAGAAAAAGGCAACACGAGGGATGAATCCGGCATACGACTTCAAAAGCACGCTCATGTTACGAGGAAGTCTCATGAACTAGAAAAGAGGATGGGGGCCTATGTTTCAAAACCAGGTACGAATGCATGCATTGCATCTAATCATAAAGTCATTGCACGTATGTTTTTTTATCGTTACAGGAGGAGATCTTAGTGCATTCCAACGAGATTGTGGACGAAGAAAGAATCATTGAGTTGAGTCTAGAACAGAAAGAAGAGAAGATAATATTTTTCAGACCCTGCCAGCAGGAAGAACGACATCGATAGCAATTGGTAAAAGGGAATCGTCAGATGAGATTCCAAGTTGTTTGGTTAAAAGAGATCGCAAGAAGGGATCTCGTTTTTTCGATGAAGATCGCCAGAAGGGACTTCATATTTCAGCTTTGAATAAAAGGGAATCGCCAGATGGGATTCCAGTTTGCTTGAGATCGCCAGAAGGGATCTCGTGGTTCACTATTGTGGAGGTCGCCAGATGGGACCTCACACTTCACGTTGGTTAAAAGGAGTCGCCAGATGGGATTTCAGGTTGTTTGAGATCGCCAGAAGGGATCTCGTGTTTCACTATTGTGGAGGTCGCCAGATGGGACCTCACACTTCACGTTGGTTAAAAGGAGTCGCCAGATGGGATTCCAGGTTGCTTGAGATCGCCAGAAGGGATCTCGTGTTTCACTATGGTGGAGGTCGCCAGATGGGACCTCACACTTCACGTTGGTTAAAAGGAATCGCCAGATGGGATTCCAGGTTGTTTGAGATCGCCAGAAGGGATCTCGTGTTTCGCTATTGTGGAGGTCGCCAGATGGGAACTCACACTTAATGTTGGTTAAAAGGAATCGCCAGATGGGATTCCAGTTTGTTTGAAATCGCCATAAGGGATTTCGCGTTTCACTATTTTGGGAGGTCGCCGGATGGGACCTCATACTTCATGTTTGTTAATAGGAATCCTAGATGGGATTATAAGTTTGATTAAAGGAGATCGCCAGAAGGGATCTCGCATTTCGATATTTTTCAAAAAGGGGTCGCCAGAAGGGACCTCATATTTCATTTTTGTTAAAGGGAATTTCCAGATGGGATTCCGATGGCCGAAGAGGATTGTTGTAAAGAAAGAGTTTCAGATCGATCAAGCTTCGACCAGATCAGTTTTCGGGAGTTTAGTTGGGACTATCTTTATAAAACTTACTGCGCAAAACCTTCGCTCCGTAAGCTCTATAAAGAGGGGGCATCTGTTGTAACCCATTTTTGGGTCCCCGCAAAAAAAAAAAAAAAAAAATAGCCAAAGAAGGCTAGAAAAATGACAAGAGGCAGAAGCGCTCGGAAAATGGTCAGAAAATTGGTCAAGGAGTATAAAGATACAAAGATTGGATTTTTGACAATATATTCTTGAAGGATGAGAACCCTATTGAGAAGGAAATTTTGAATTTTGAGGAGAGAAGCCCAAATTTGGATGTTTATGGGTTTAATTGATTTTTATTGGATTTATAGGGGATTTGATTGCAAGAAAAATTGATTTTTAAGTCAATTTGGGCTTTAAATTGAAGAAAGTTAAGTTCTGGGGCCAAATTATAATTTTTAGGATTTTATTAAGTCAAATCAGGGGCTTAATTGCATAAATATTGAAGTTTAAGGGCCAATTAGGGACTTAATTGTGAAAATCCGAAACCAGGGACCAATTTGGAGAAGGCGCAAAGATAGGGGGGCTGTTTGGAATTGTTTCAGGGGCTTAATTGAAGAAATTGGAAGTTTATTGATCAATTGAGGGCTTAATTGCATAAATCAGAGGCCAAGGACCAAAGTGAAAAACGCGGCCAACTATGGGGACGGACCGAAATTAGCAGGGACGAAATTGAATTAAACAAAGATGATTAAGGACTGATTCGAAACATGTTCTGGCGCCTTTATTTTTAAATGAAACGGCGCGTTTTATCCAAAACGACGCCGTTTCATGCATAAAAAAAAAAAAAAAAAGACCGAACGGTGCCGTTTTGAACGGCACTGTTCCCCTTTCTTCTTCCTTTCCCCCGCACCTGCAACAGAAGGAAAAGCTTTGTTTTTGAAATAAACTTCCCGCCTCTCTCTCCCTTGCATCTCCACCGAACAACCCGAAGCCCCCACACCGTGGGACCGCCGACCGAAGGCATTGGCCGACCACCGGCCGAAAGTAAAGAAACGGCACCTTGCTGTCGCGGGTGGTGGCCGACCAGCCACCCGCGAAACCCGCTCCAAGGCGCACTAACAATGGTCCCCCACACCGGTTCTGCCCCTATAAATAGAAGAGAAAACCGAAGAAAAAAAGGGGGAGGAGAGGAACAAAAGAGTGGGAACCGGAAAGAAAACAAAAAAAACGAAGAGAGAGAGGAAGAGAGAGAAACACCCAACCGAGGAGAGAGAGAGCCAACAAGAATCCAAAAAACCAAGAGAAGATCGAAAAGTTTGAAGCTGGGGAAATTTAGAAGAGAAAACCAAGCAAAAAGCAGGAGGACGCCGCCGGTTTACTTGGAAACCACCGTGAGCTAAGCCGCTGCCACCGCCTCCACCGCAGCCCCACCAGTAAGCCGTCGCCTACGCTGCGCCAGGTACGCCATCCTGACCCCCCTGCATTTTTTTGTTAGGCCGGCGTAGTTTGGCCTCCTGCATGCAGAATCGTTTCTGCATGCAGGAGGCATGGGGGGAAAATAATTCCCCCCCCCCGTTCATTTCCTTTTTTTGTTGGGCCAGACAGTGTCTGGCCCAAAGATATGGGTCTGGGCCGGTCCGGCCCAGACCAAAGCAGGTTACTGTTGGGCCGAGTCCGGCCAACAATTTTTGGGGCTGGAGTCCGGCCCAGTTAGTTGGGCCGGCCCAGCCCATTTAATGTATTAATATTATATTATTTGTTAAATTATTATATTATGCATGTGGATGTATATATATATATATTTTTAAAAAATATATATAAAAAAATAAAAAATTTCTGAAAAGTAAAAAAAAATATATTGTTGTTCTTGGTATATATTGATTTGCATTTTTTCTACTATGGGGATATAATTTCAGTATTTAAAAAACACCTGTTTTCGTAAAAAAAAAAATGTTTTGTTTTCATGCATACGGCCCATACACTAGCATGTTTTGAATGTTCTTTTTATATATAAAAAAAAATATTGGAAGTTTTGAAAATGTGTTTTCGCATAGATTTCTTAAACACAAAATCATTTTCTTGCATTTGTGGATTTTACAACCCGTTTGTAAAACTCCAAAGGGTATTGGCCAATATTCCAAAAACTATAAAAATCTTATTTTGGGAGGAGAAGTTGTGGTTATTGTTCACCGCTAATGTTTGGATGAAGAAATCCTTAAAAGGACGAACATCCAAAATATTATCGGGAGTAATAAATCAACACACATGTTTGAAAGAAGCTTTGGCTGCGATCGAGAACATTTCAAAATTAAAATTTTTTTTTTCTCCACGGTTTACGAGTCGTGAAAAGTAATTGTTTTTTTTTTAAGAATTGTGAAATTTTCTTCGTTCTTTTATTCTCTTTTCCTTGCGATTTACGAGTTGACGGGATTAGAAAACACCAACACCATAGACTATAGAGCAAACCAAACACCAAGCAGCTTACCTTAGGTAGGGCGTATTAGGGGTGCTAGTACCTTCCCTTTACGCAACCAGTCCCTTGCCTTAGAATCTCTGAAAGACCAGTTAGGGTTCCTAGTGACCAAATACTAGGTGGCGACTCCAAAGAACCAAATCATTAGAACACAACGAAAATCGCCAGCCGATGTCGTGCCTTTATTTATAAAATTTTTGTGGGGGTGTGACAGTTTTGATTTTTTTTTTTTTAATTGTGAGTGTTTGAATAAATTTATACATATCTCAACTAATTCCTTAAAGTGTTTGGATAAATTTACACATATTTCAACTAATTTCTTGAAATGTTAAAATTAACAATTACGTAAACCTCTAGTAGCTCTAAAATTTGTAGCATTCGAACTGGTAATCTATAAAGAACAAATTTAGAACCTAATCAATTGAGTTATATCTTTTAAAATTGAAAATTAGATTTTTTAATAGTATTAGATAATGGAAGAGATTTCTTATAATACTTTCTTAAATATGTAAAAAGGCTATTTTTTTAAAAAAAAGGTCTCAAACTTTTATTGATCTTATAGTTTTATGATATTTGGAAAGTTCTGTTGATTTATCCTAGAACTAACATTAACACCACCAACTAAATTTGACGGGAAGATTTAATTTGATTGTTACTAAAAGCTATAAAATGAACATTAAGATGATACAACAAGAGTTCACCTATAATGTAATCTTCCTAAAAAAACAAATTATTTGTTAGGACAGTCAGAAGTTAAAAAAACGAGGATCGTTTCTAAACGATGTGAATTTCTAAAATGTATTAAAAATAATATATATATTTTTTATTTTTTAAAAATTATTTTTGATATTAGTATATTAAAATAATCTAAAAACACCAAAACAATATATATTTTTGAAACAAATAAAAAAAAATTTCTTAAATTCTTTCAAAAATATTTTTAAAACACAAGAACAAACAAGTTATTAAACTTGAAGATAATTAATAGAATAACTCATTTCAAAATAATAATAAAAAGTTTTGTTTTCAAGTTAACACCACTAATTTTGTGGTGCTATCACTTCATTAGAATTAAGTTAAAATCATAGTTTTGAAATTTAGCCTAGCCAGACAGGTCGATTCGGAACTCGGGGTTAAAAAATAGAAAAATTAAGTTAAACTTCATTTTGACTCGAGGTTAAAAACGGGTTGGATTAAAGAAAAAATAGAAAAATTCATGACCCAACAGGTTGGCTCGGTGACCTGGCAAAACTCGGTTGCACCCTTTTGATTTTTTTTTTTATACTAAAATAACGTTGTTTTGATTTGTATTTTTAGGGATTAACTCGGACGACTCGGTGACCCGATCAAAACCCGATGATCTAGTTAAAATCCGGAATCCGAACTTTAGACAGGCCGGCAGGCCGGGTTTAAAATCTAGGGCTAAAATAATCAAATTTCCATTAGGGATATGGAGGAGGAGGGTATCAAGTGTAAAGGATATCCAAACTCAGCTCAAAACAGGTTGACTGGTTCAGCTTGCAATCCGGCAGCAACAAATTCAAACTCAGCTTCCTATCCTTTATCCTTAGCTGCAATTCAAATTTGTAACTTATCACTTATCCTTAGATGATCATGTATATCTGTAGTGCTCAAGATGTATTTCAAAAGCAAACATTGACGCTGAAACAAATCAATCAAGCAAATTATTCTCCACATCTTTATGGTATCAGAGCTCCTACTCTAACGAGATTACTTTTTTTTTCTCCTCCTCCTTCTCTTCGTAATGGCTGATTCTACCACCTCCACTCCAGCAACCCCTACTATTACCACCTCCTCTACTGATTCCCCCATTCCTCTTGTTGCTCTCACCAGTGGCCAGCTTCCACTGAAGCTCACTCATCTAAACTACCCGTCATGGCGTGCTCAATTTAATTCTCTTCTCATTGGCTATGATCTACAAAATTTCATTGATGGAACTCTTCCCTGCCCTGATCGCACTTCAGCCAATTTCACCCCATAGATGCGACAAGATCAACTGTTGCTCCATGCAGTTCGTATCTCTGTCTCTGACTCAATAGCTCCTCTTATTGCTTCTGCTACAACCTCAAAAGAGGCATGGGACAAACTCACTCGTCTCTATGCCAGCCGCTCTCGGTCTCGAGTCATGAGCCTCAAAGAACGTCTTGTTCAACCACGAGATTCCAGCTCACTCACTGACTATCTTCGTTCTATTAAAACCATTGCTGATGAATTGGCCCTTATTGATACTCATGTTTCTGATGATGATATCACCATAGCCGTTCTTAATGGAGTTGGTCATGATTTTAAAGCACTTACAGCTGGTATTCGTGCTCGGGATCACCCTATATCCTATGAAGAACTTCATGATAAATTGATTGACTATGAAGCTTTTCTTAAAAGAGAGGATTCACGTTCCAACCCGTCAGTTTTATCTGCAAATACAACTCAGCGGTATAACACGCATCGTGGACATCAATCTCCCTGGTTAGCCAATCGCAAACCTGCTTCATCAACTCATTTTACTTCACCACCTGCATGGACATCTTCTCGTCCAGTCTACTCTTCTCAGCAGCCTTCTTCATGGCACTCTAATCGTAACACATATCAGCGGCGTGGCTACCGGGGTATTTGTCAATTTTGTGACCAACAAGGTCATAGTGCTAAGCAATGTCCCCGAACCAAAGGACTTCTTGGTTCATCACCAGCTGCTCACTGTGCCACATCCACCAAAGATCTTAAACAACCTTGGCTCCTAGATTCGGCTGCCACAAATCATGTCACATCCGATCTTCACAATCTTTCTCTTCACTCCGCATATGATGGTCCTGATTCCATTCTCATTGGTGATGGTACAGGTTTGCGTATCTCTCATTCTGGTTCCACAACCCTTTCTCCTTTTACTCTCTCTAATGTCCTGTGTGTTCCTTCGATTCAAAAAAATTTAATATCTGTGTCTCAATTCTGCAAACAACACTTAACCTCCATTGAATTTTTTCCCTCTCATTTTTCTGTGAAGGATCTCCACACGGGGCAGCCTCTTCTTCAAGGCCCGAATAAGAATGATATTTACGAATGGCCTCAAGTTGTGCATGTGCTACCATCTGCTATGGTTGGTGTTAAAACTTCTATCCCTGAGTGGCATAAAAGACTCGGTCATCCCTCGTCACGCACCCTTCAATCCCTAATTAAGAAATTTTCATTACCTGTTTCGTCCAAAACAACAATATGTTCATCATTATGTTCCTCTTGCCAATGCAATAAAAGTCATAAGCTTCCTTTTTCAGTGTCATCTCTTAAAAGTCATTGCCCTCTTGAAATCATTTACACTGATGTATGGGGTCCTGCCTCTGTTGAATCTATTGATCAAAACAAATATTTTGTAATTTTTATGGATCATTTTATTAAATACATCTGGTTTTATCCGATGAAATACAAATCGGATGTCTTCAAAATTTTTCCAACCTTCAAAAATCTTGTGGAAAATTACTTCAAAACCAAAATAATTTCCCTTTACTCTGATGGTGGTGGTGAGTTTCAAAAACTTAAATCTTTTTTCGCAAACTTTGGCATTTCTCATCTCATGACCCCACCTCGTACACCTCAACATAATGGCATTGCCAAACGTCGTCATCGCCATATCGTTGAAACCGGTCTCACTCTTCTACATCAATCTGGTCTTCCCCTTAAATTTTGGTCTCATGCATTCCAAACAGCCACCTACCTCATAAACCACCTCATCACCCCTATTCTAGATAATCGCTCTCCATTTCACGCTCTCTTTGATTGCGTTCCAAACTACTCAAAACTTCGCGTTTTTGGTTGTCTATGCTTTCCTTGGTTACGTCCGTACAACAATCACAAACTTGAACCTCATTCCCGTCCATGCATTTTTCTAGGCTATTCCCTCACCCAAAGTGCATATAAATGTTTTGATCCCACAACAAATCGTGTCTTTTTATCCCGACATGTTGTTTTTGATGAAACCATCTTCCCTTCCTTTTCGTCAACCCCAATCTCTTCTACCATTATCAATTCCCCACAGCCATACGAAGACTTATCTCCCATTACTGTCCCGTTAATCACCAATTCCAGGCAACACCAACCATCACGGCTGCTCCCAACAGATTCATGCACAGCTCCAAGGTCACCATCATCTTCTTCGGGCACTGAAGTTCCTGCCTCTGTTGCTGCTCCTCACAACATCCCATCTCCACAACCTCCAAATACATCAAATCCCATCTCTTCCCATCTCAGCCGAACACACAGTATGATTACACGATCACAAAATGGCATTATCAGACCAAATCGCCAACTCCATGCTACCACTAAACATGCCCTCCCTGAAACAGAAGAACCATCTTGTGTTTCACAAGCTCTTCAAAATCCACGATGGAGAAATGCTATGTCAGATGAATTCGATGCATTACTACGCAATGGAACGTGGACTCTTGTACCTCCTTCTTCTTCTACAAACCTGGTCGGCTGTAAGTGGGTCTTCAGAATTAAGCACAACTCAGATGGCATAGTAAATCGTTACAAGGCACGTTTAGTTGCAAAGGGTTTTCATCAGCGGCCAGGTATTGATTATACAGAGACCTTCAGCCCTGTCATCAAGCCCACAACTATCAGAATTGTTCTCAGCCTTGCTGTTACCAATGGCTGGTCGCTGCGTCAACTGGACATCAACAATGCGTTTCTCCATGGAACACTGTCTGAAGCAGTGTATATGTCACAGCCCCCAGGCTTTACTGATTCTCAGCATCCCACATATGTCTGCCAGCTTCATAAAGCTCTTTACGGTCTCCGGCAAGCCCCACGAGCTTGGTATCATGAGCTTCGCTCTTTTCTACTCTCTTATGGCTTTACAAATGCAGCTTCTGACCCTTCATTGTTTAGTTACAATTGCAATACACAGCTAATATATTTTCTGGTATATGTTGACGACTTGGTAGTAATTGGCAGCCATACTTCTTCCATCAATCAATTCATCACAGCTATCTCAGCCAAATTCTCAGTCAAGGATCTCGGTTCTCTACATTATTTCCTTGGTATAGAAGTCCTGCGTACCACCTCGGGTCTGTTTCTATCCCAGCACAAATACATTCGTGACCTCTTGCTTCGCACATGCATGGACGGTGCTAAAACAGTGAGCACGCCTCTAGCAACCACCAGCTCACTAATTCTAAAAGATGGTTCACCCCCTGCAAACTCAACAGAATATAGAAGTATCATCGGGGCACTGCAATATCTTAACCTTACTCGCCCAGACATTTCATTCGCCGTTAACAAGCTCTCACAGTTCATGCACTGCCCTACACAAACACACTGGAATGCTACTAAAAGATTGCTACGTTATCTTAAAGGCACCATCTTCCATGGTTTACATCTCCGCAGGCATCATAATCCTACATTGCATGGGTTCTCAGACGCTGATTGGGCTGGCGATCTAGATGATCGAACCTCAACATCTGCATATGTCATTTTCCTTGGTGGGAATCCTATCTCTTGGAGTTCCAGAAAACAAAGGTCAGTAGCCCGATCCTCCACAGAAGCTGAGTATCGGGCCATTGCCACCACTGCTGCAGAGCTTGCATGGGTTCAATCTCTTCTAACAGAACTCAAAATCTCTCTGCCAAGCACGCCAGTCATCTACTGCGACAATATTGGTGCCAATTATGTTTGTGCAAATCCAGTGTTTCACTCCCGCATGAAACATATCGCCATTGATTTTCACTTTGTACGTGACAAAGTCGCCCACGGCTCCTTGCGTGTCTCCCATGTATCTACAACAGATCAGCTTGCAGATGCTCTCACAAAGCCGTTATCTCGCCAACGTCTATCTTTTCTATTATCCAAGATTGGTATCTCCGATGGGAGCACCATCTTGCGGGGGCGTGTAAAGGATATCCAAACTCAGCTCAAAACAGGTTGACTGGTTCAGCTTGCAATCCGGCAGCAACAAATTCAAACTCAGCTTCCTATCCTTTATCCTTAGCTGCAATTCAAATTTGTAACTTATCACTTATCCTTAGATGATCATGTATATCTGTAGTGCTCAAGATGTATTTCAAAAGCAAACATTGACGCTGAAACAAATCAATCAAGCAAATTATTCTCCACATCTTTATCAAGGTCCTGACTCGTGAATCACAATGGTGGAAACTTGGGGCTCAGTCCATACTGATGGTGGCTAGATAAGCATTAAAGGTCTCCGTAGATAACTATGAACGCCAAAAAAGAGTTTTGTTCAAGCAATCATTGAATTTGGATGGAGAAGTTTTGATGATTTTTTTTTTAATATTAAAATAATAATATATTTCACTCGATAAACTAGGATCACATATTAAATATATTTTCGAGTCATGGATCCCGCTTAGTCTAATTATTTTATGTTATTTTTTATTTAATTATATGCTAATAAAGATAGATAGACAATCTAAAAAATTAAAATAATAATATATTTGACTCATGATAAACTAGGATTTGATTGAATTTTTTAACCTAAGCCAAAATGCCTTGAATCTTCTGTAATTGTCAATTGTCAGTTTCTGCTTTTTTCTTTTTCAATGTGGACAGTTTTTGCTTCTGCTTTTCTCGCTGCCTCTTTTCCTTTGCTATCTCGTCACTTGTCAAATCCAAGGGGCGAAAACAACAAATTAACAAGCTCCATTTGCGCGCACTACATAAAGAAGGGAACTAGCTTTTCATAGAGACCGTTTCTTTTTTATCCAGAGAGAAAGGTAAAGGGATCAACTGTGATTCACGAGTGGCGGGTTTCTGGTGTTTTCTCTAGACATATATACGGGTAAAGGAAGGGACTTCGAGTTATGTATGTTTTTGTAGAGAATTTAAAAATGGTTCCAGCATTAATATCATTCAATTTCTACTTTTTTTTTTATATAAAAAGAAGATCATAACCTCATTTTTATTGAATTAGCAAGTACTCTTTTGTACAACTCTTAATAATATAGTTTTAAATTTTTTTCGATGACTTTTTTATGCATGCCTATTTTATTATTGTGTTTTTTACTAACTTTTTTTTTTTTAAATAAAGTTGTTAGACCTAACCAAGTTATGTATTTGTTGGGTTAGCTCATATAAATTCAAGATATTATCATCTTAATATTAAAAAACAACAACATTAAAACATTGTCTCCTTGATATAATTTTAAAAGTCAAATAAGGTGTTTATTAGGTTGATCAGAAAACGCTTTGATTCACTTAGTTAACTAAATCATATAAAGTCAACTTATCTAGTTTAGTATAAAACCCGGGCTAAGAAATGACTCAACTCAATAAGTCTTCAATTTTAATTGTCATATAAAAGTCAATTTACTTAGTTTAGTATAAAACCCGGGCTAAGGAATGACTCAACTCAATGAGTCTCTAGTTTTAATTGAAGTTCATTAAAATATAAGTAGTGCCTACACATACTTTTTTTTTTTTTTTTTATGATTGAAATTAATTTTTGATCTGATTCAAAGTGAAGAGCAATTAAGTTAACTGATGTGGATAAGAGTGAAGAACAACAAGATTTGTTATAAGTAAAAACTCTTAAAGACTAAGAATAAAAGAACTATTAGAAGACTCCTCAAAATACTTAATTTTATCGATCCATGTTTTACTTGCCAAAATGCTTTTACAATTTTTTATATAGAAAAAAACTAGAAAATCCTATTAATATTAAATATGAAAACTAAACTAGAAATCTATTCCCTTCAAATAAAAAAACAGCCAGAAAACATAATAATACACAATAAATTTTTTTAAAAATAATTAACTAAAAAATATCTTTTTTAAAAAAAAAAAAGCTCATGCATCATTTTTCCATGTTGAAAGGAAGTTATCCTCAAGTTCAAACTTTAGTAAAAAACCATACTTCACCACAAACATCCTTTTGTGTTCTATCTTAATAATGATCTTTAACACCTTTGTGTGAGTCATTTCATCATGAGTCCTACCATTAGAATTTTTAATAATAGCAATTGACATAGAAGAAAACAACACATTAGTTCTTATATATCTTTTTTTCTTAAAGGAAACCTCCTTCTCATCTACTATATGAGTAAATCCTATTACACGACCTTTTACATTTATGGTTATTCAACAACACAAAGCAACTAATCATAAGTATTTACTAGGCTCTGATATCAACAAATGTATAGCTATGATACCAACTATTACAAAAGAAAATAACACAAGAAAAACAACAAGCACAAGCAATGAGTTTTGTGCATATAAAACAAGTTTTTTATGAATCAAAGACATTTTAATACTTAAGTTAGTATTTAAACTTTTTTCTTAAGTGATAAGAAGATAAAAATTCAAGAAGATAAATTGAGCGTAGAGAAGAAATGTGTGTTTTCTGTGAGTGTTTTTTTTACAGTGTTGTTTAAATGAAGTATCTCCTGTTTATTTTAAAAGTTAAAGGATTTATAACCTTGAAAAATATATAGAAAAATACATATGAAAAAAAATTATTATTCATGAATAGTATCATATGTAATATTATTCATGAATAATAATAAATAGTAATCCAAGGTGAGCTCAAGTAGTTTGATCAAACTGAGTCTCGGAGCTTGGTTGTGTCTCAGCCAAGAGAAAAGGAGGAAGGAGAGAGAGAGAGAGAGAGCTCGGTTGGGTTCCAAACTTTTTTTTTGTTTGTATTAGCATATTTATATACATGATTACACGAGGAGCAGGGTGATGGAGTTAAGTTTGTGTTTCTTTTTTTGGTGGTTTTGATTTCTAGGAAGCGAATATGGTTGCTTGTTGTCGTTGTTAGTTTAAAATTAAGACAGGGGCTTTAGGGGTGTTAAGATTTAAAGACAAAAGTTTGCGTGTCCGTACGTGTAGGATTGCTTCGAATTGGAGAAGATACTAAAGAAATGAGATCCTTGGCCTTAACTCCAACATGGTCACTTGCAACTGTGTTGACAATCCTTGTGGTTGTTTCACTGATTGTGGAGCGCTCAATTCACAGACTATGTAGTGTAAGTGACATCTTCTTTCTACTGTCTATTATTTTTTCTTGTGTTCTTACCTTTTTCTCCTGATGTTGCATTTTATCATTGTTATGATTTGTGAGGTACTACACTGTATTTGTACAGAATTTGATTGTTTTTCCTTCCTTTCACTCTATTACTTAAAGTTCAAGGTACACAACGGATTTTCTTAATATTTTATTTATATATTTGATCCCTTTGAAACTTGGGTATATATGGATATATCATGCTTGATGGAAGGTTTTGCAAGCAGTAAGGCACTTTGCTTGGCTATTGATATCTGCCACTACTTCTTTTCTGATGTTTTTAGGAATTTGAGTTTCTAAATAGCTTTTACTGACTTTTTGAGGGCTTTTAGTTGATACCTCTAGCTTTCTGTTTGGTTCTTGGTCACGATTGTAGGCTGAAATCTCATTGATTATTACATAAAATGCTTTAGATGTGAAAATTAGATTTTGGAAGCCTGTTATGGAAGCACCAGCTTCGTTAACTTTGTTTCAGCAGGCTTATGATAAAATTTCACATGTTTGCTTTAGGAGAACTCTATATTGACAGATGAATTGAAACAGAATCTGTCAGATTATTTTTGTTTGCATTTTCTTTTCTGGAATGCCAGTGTTGGTTTCAATAGCTTTGGCGTCTAATCTGAGATTTGATTCTTTGTTCCTTTGTTTTTCAGTGGTTGCGGGAAACCGATCGGAAACCTTTGCTTGCAGCGGTGGAGAAGATGAAAGAAGGTATTTTCCAAGCTCAAAAAACATCAGATGCTGCAGAAAGTTCATCTAGTTCTTTTGCTTACAAGGAATTTTTAATTAATCCCCTTCCTTTCATATTTCTTTTCACTAATTTTCATTAACAAGTATCATTTTGTACTTGTCTTCAGAGTTGATGCTGCTTGGATTCATATCACTTCTTTTAACAGCTAGCTCAAGCACCATAGCCAATATTTGCATTCCATCAAAGTTCTATGAAGGTAATTTTGCTTCTTGCACGGGAACAGAGACTGATGAGGAAATTAAACAAAATTCTTCCGAGGGACGTAAACTAGTGATGCTTTCTGTTCTTCCTCCTCCACTTCGAAGAATGTTGAATGGCTTGGATGGGAATAACTGCGAAAAGGCATGTCATTAATCTATAGAAAACATTGTTGAGGATGTTGCAATATTGAATTTTCAAAGCAGCGAGTTGATAACCTTGCTTTATTATGGCATTCGTTTTCTCAATGACAAATATTCGATTCTGAAAACTGTTTGACGTGCAGGGATATGAGCCATTCCTGTCATATCAAGATCTCGAGCGGTTGCATCGCTTCATTTTCGTCATGGCAGTCACACACATTTCATACAGTTGCTTAACAATGCTGCTGGCGATTGTGAAGGTTATGTATTTTGAGCTGTTGCTTTTCTTAATGGTGAAGTGGTTTTAGGAGTGGTGAAGTTCATATGCTTAATAATTACACAACATAATGGAAGGGAAATGATGATGTACCAAAAATCCAACTAGTCTCGGAATAGGACTCTTGAGTTGGACAATTAATTAATTAATTGGTCCAAGCAATGTCCTCCATATTTTCTAGGAAAGATAGTTGATAGCTTACACTTACTCCATAGCAGGTCAAGGCTTCTCGTGGCTAGTACCTGCAAAAAATTTCTTTTTGGTTGAGGTGATGGCTTTTTGATGCTTAAATAAATATTTTTTAAGAGAGACAAAATATAAGAATATTCTAGAGAAAGATGTTCTAAAAATATATATACAGTAAATAATTAAGATTGTAAACTTTTTTTCTGAAAGTCTCATAATGTATTTATAACTCATGAGTACTGTTCTATTATGAAAAGAAGGGCCTGTAGACAGATTAGAATGTAAGATGTCAAATGTAGTTAAGTTTATGGAGGCTGAGTTTTTTTCTTAAGGTTAGATTCAAGAGAAGATAATCATTCCTCTGGACATGCCAAAAGAGGGTGGTCATTCCTTTGGATGTGCCAAGGGAGGATGATCATTCCTTTAATTAGGTGTGCCTAGGAAGGATTGTTGTTATCTCGGACATGGCTAATTGCAAAGTTCAAGTGTCTTGGGTCTTACATATTTTCCAAACCTATGTTATCTTGAGTATGACTAACTGTTAAGTCTAAGTGCCTAGACTTGGTTGACTGCCAAGTCCAACTGCTTTGGACTTTGCGAAATGTCATTCCAAGTGCCTTAGGTTTAACATATTTGTTAAATCCACATTATCTTAGGCATGACTGACTGCCAAGTTTAAGGTTTGGACTTTGTGGAATGCCATGTTTAAGTGTCATGGATTTGATATATTTTCTAAACCAACGTTACCTTGGACTTGGCTGACTACCAAGTTTAAAAACTTCTAGATTTGGATAGCATCATAACAAGGCTTGTCATACTACACCCAATTGCATCTAGTTCTAGCTAACACCAGACCTAGCATGCTCAGGGCATGACACACTACCAAGTCTAGCGTGGCTAGGTTCGATACACTACTAAGCCCCCACTTGAGACATGTTCATTACCGAGAAAAGGTTATAATGGGTTTTTAAACCCATTAAAAATAGATTTATCAAGGAATAGATATATCATGTATAAAACAAGATCCACCATGCATTTGGTTCTTGTATTTAGAGTAATACAGTATTTTCTAGTCGAACTTGTTATGTCTTTTCCCAGGACCCAGAGAGGAAATTATGTTGACCATAAAAACCAACGTCTTCCTGAACTGCAGTTGATCAATTACAAGATACTAGATTTGACTCATGAAACAAGAGAACCATAATCTCGTTATCACCATGACCAACTGTCTAACATTGAATTGCTTCACCAGATTCATAGTTGGAGAGCATGGGAGGATTTGGCTCGGAAGGACTGCCAGGTTTTATCAACAGGTAAAGCCTTAGACAGGAAAGTGGTTTTGAATAGATTTAAAAGTTTAAACAGTAACAAGTGCTGCCCAATTCTTTTTGCCTATGTCAGCTCTATACTTGATGGCTGATTTAGAATACAACTACTCAATCTCCCTCTTCTGTATACACTATTTAGCTTGCCCTTATACATGTAAGTCTAGGTGCTAGAACTTTTAAAGAGATTGAGATTTCATTGTTTGCATTCGAATGAAGATACTTAGGAAAAAATAGGAACTCGCAATAAGTTTCTGTTGTTTTCTCTTTTCTTCCTCTCTTGGCATTATTTTTCAAGGGATACCTTCACCTTCCAATCATTTCAATTGAGAATGTTTGCTCTTAGAAATATTGTTGTATCACAGAAATCACGACTAAGTAATTTTTTATTCTGTAGCAGAAAACAATAGAGAGAAGACATTGCGAAGGCAAACAACCTTCGCAAGACATCATACATCAAGCCCTTCGGTCAAGAACAGTTTTCTTATCTGGGTGGTAGGTACAAAACTCTCTTTCTTGCTCTTTAATGGTTTCCATGTTGTAATCCATGCTTGCTTGTTATTACCTCCAATTCTGCAATAGAATCAGAGCCTTCCCAACAGGCCTTGTTTTTGTGTTGGTCATCGTTTGATGTGTTTTATCAACTTGCAGACATGTTTCTTTCGGCAATTCGGACCTTCAGTGGCTCGCACAGACTACCTCACTCTTCGTAAGGGCTTCATCATGGTATGCTCTGCTGTTATCTGTTAACCCATACTTGAAATAGCATTTACAACATTGCAAGGGGCACAGAGGAAGTTCTACTTTTCAACTAGCATTTAGGATTTACTATCAATGCAATATGACACTCTCCTCCAGGAAAAAGAGAGGAGCAGGGGTGTTATCATCCCACAATCTGTTAAAAAAACCTATTCAACCCAATAGCTTAAGTTGTTAGGTGAAATCTTAAGAAATAATTTATATTATTCTCTAACACACCCCCTTAAGTGAAAGTTTTTTGGGTTTGAAACTTGTATAGGTCCACATTACCTTGTGTTTAATTTTTATCAAATAAATGGGGATGATGAGATTCAAACTCGTGACTACTTGGTCATCAAGACTCTGATACCATGTCAAAGAACCTATTTCAACTCAATAATTTAAACTATTATATGATATCTAAAAAAATAATTTATATTATTCTCTAATAGAATCAACCGAGGAATTCAATGGTATTGCACTCGGGTTTAAGAAAGAAGAAGAAAATGAAGTATATATATACAGAGACAGCGTGAGCGTCTTTGCTGATATACTGTTGGTAGTATCAGTGATGCTTTATTGACATCAATTCCTCTTGGTTTTTTCTTATTAATGGCAGAATCACAACCTCTCATTGAAATATGATTTTCACAGCTACATGATTCGCTCCATGGAAGAAGAATTCCAGAGAATTGTTGGTGTGAGGTAACGTCGTCTATGTACTTTGAATGTTTCTTGCATTTTCAGGCCATTCATCTGCTTGGTTTGAGCAAGGAGAAGATGGACCAGCTAAATGCCTGTGTTCAATGCCTTGCAGTGTTCCATTGTGGGCATTTGTTGTTGCAGTCATGCTGTTTAATGTGAAAGGTATGGCTATGAGAGTGAAAAATAATGCTATGAATTGCTTTGTTTTGCACTTGCCATTGGGTAACAATATACGAATTTCGGTGAGTATTAACAAAACATTAATTAACGAAACACTAAAATTTATGGCTAATTCGCCGTTGCCACTCATATATCAAAAATTATTCATCAGTGTTTTGTTTTGTTTTTTTATTTAATATTTTCTTTTAATTTAACACTTTAATAAAAAAAAAATTTCAAATTCATCCTTCAATATTAGGTTATCATGGAAATTATACTTTATAATTTATTTTTTCTTAAATTTTCTTTCTATTATGTTATATACTGGTTATATGAATTTAATTTCTTTTTATTTTAATATTTATATAATATTGGATTTGTTGGAATTGAGAATTTATAATTTTTTTTTATGAATTTATCATGATTTCATAATTCAAGAAATGGGTTTAACAAATTAACTCGGGTTGATTTGAATTATTTTTTCTTTTACCGCTTAATTGATTTTTTTCGATTTCATCCTTTAATATTGGATTAGTTGGAAATTAGATTCTGTAATTGTTTTTTTTTTTATGAGATTATTTTGATTTAATGACTCGGGTTATAAGTTTGGTAAGTTAATCTGTGTTAATTCTATTAATTGTTTTGAATTATTTTTTAATTGGATTTCGTTAATTTTTTTTTCTATTTACTTTCCATATATGTTATATCAATATTTAAAATAATTATTATTCAGTTTATAATTAAATTTATTATTATCGTAAAACAATTATTAACACTTAGATAATTTTTTTATATTAAAAAAAAAATTAATCAAACCCGCAACATAAAATGGATGATCGGGTTATCCTAAGTCTCAATCTTACTAATTTATGGTTAGTTCGTTTTGGAACCTTTCTACAGGATCTAATCTCTATTTCTGGATATCCGTCGTTCCAATCACTGTAAGTGCTGCAGGTTCTTTTGAGTTTCACTTTCATCAATCACTTGTATGCTGCAAAAGGAATTTTCCTCGGTAGAAAAAAAGAGAATGCAGCGAGGAACAGACATTTGGAAGGACAACAGATTACACTTAACGAATTTTGTATTACTTAAGTAATTGCACTGGGCATCTCTGATATTTCATGTCATGGGCAGCTTGTTCTTCTAGTCGGAGCAAAGCTACAACATGTTATTGCGACCTTGACATCAGAGACTGCTAGCCTAACCGGACACTCTGTAGAGGGGAAGATGATCAGGCCTCGAGATGATCTTTTCTGGTTCAAGAAGCCAGAACTGTTTCTGAAATTGATCCATTTTATCCTGTTCCAGGTAAGCAATGCTCACTGTGATCAGTTGCTCAAGTTAAAATGGTAACATATACCGTCCTTTCAGTTCCTTCTTTCCTAGAAAATGGTTCTATGGTGTTGTGCCAAAGTAACATAACTCACATCTAGTTCTTTTCTTTCTCTGAAATGTGATTGCAGAATGCATTTGAATTGGCTTCATTCTTATGGTTTTGGGTATCTCCTCTACCCTGACTTGATTATTAATTATTCATTGGGCTGCGAGAGTTCACTTTTGTCCTTTCCTTCTTGACATCAACCAAGCTCAAATTTATTATAATTTCTGTGATTGTTTGAGCAAACGCCTCACTTTTTCCTGGGTTGATTCAATGTTTACGAAAAGAATGATTGATAATCACTGACCAGAAGAATCAGAAATGAGGAGATACAAAGTTTTTTCTTTTCCATGATGATGAGGTGGTGAATCTGTACGTTGAACTGATCTGTCTTTTGTTGATTAATTTACAGTGGCAATTTGGGTACAGATCCTGCTTTATTAGGAACCATTTGCAGGTGTACATACGACTTGTGTTGGGGTATGCATACTTCTGAGATGGTTGAGACTTTCTTGAGGATTCATCAGCTTTTACAGCTACTGCATTATTGTATTATCTTGTAGGTTTTCTGGGCAGTTCCTCTGCAGCTACAGCACCTTGCCACTATATGCACTTGTTACTCAGGTATCATATTGCCACTAAATGCACTTTTCCTCAAGGAAAAAACATGCCAATTCATATTATATGCAAGAAAATACTAATGCATAATCTACCAGTCAACAAATATCATGAACAAGACATTAGAAGCACATAATCTACCACAATCTAGCTGGTTTTAACTTGTATCAGATGCAGATACACCACAGCTTCCATGTAAATTATTTCTAACGTCAAAATTGTTGAAACTAATAAATCTTGACAGCGTGATTTGTCGGCTAACAAACCTCAAGTTTTTTCCTTCAGATTATCTTCTCAACCTTTTCCTTTCTGGGAGCGATGCTGTGGTGTTTTATCAGAATCCATCACCAAGAAAGGGTTTTGGAACAAACTTAATATATTTTTAGACATGAGAATAAGTCAAGATGTCGAGTCCTTTAAATTGCCATCAATTCTTTATGGCATTTTAAGAATTGAAATCATCTTTATCCACTTGTGAGTAGAGCAAGCCTCCCTCTTCCTAACTAGTAGCATGAAATGCTCGAGCAGGTTTTCATTGGGTTAAGTTGGTAGTATTATACCACTTGTTTTTTGTGCAATCATTTTCTGGTCATTATTAGCATCACGTATTGTTCCCTCCCTTTTCCTAGATGGGAACAAACTATAAGGCGGCATTATTTCCTCCAAGAATAAGGGAGACAATCCATGGGTGGTGGAAAGCAGCAACTAGCGGGAAGAGAAGGCATGCGAGTTTCACAGATGATTCTACCATGCACAGAGACACAAGCACATTAATGTCAGAGGAAGACAATCATCATTTGCTTGATATTCCTGAGAATGATGCAGATCCAGTCACTCAAATCGAGTTGCAGCCAGCTTCTTTTATTTCAGTTCGTCCTACCACAGTTGCCAATGAAACTTCAAGCGGGGTAGCTAATCCATTCCTTCGACACTCAGCTTCTGTTTCTTCATCAGAAACATCAAATTTTCACGTGGAAGATCTTCCTAGATCATCTTCTATGCCAGTTAGAAGGTAGTAAATTGGACTTATTCTGCCAGGAATGAGGCTTTGTAGGGATCTTGTAAAGAACAAGGGAAAGAAATACACATAAGCACTTCGGTTGTTATATATTTCCTTCTAATGTTTCCTTTTTTTATATATATATCTCATTTCTAACGCAGTCATGAATCGTCATTTAACTTTTTAGGAGATGACTATCTTTTTATTAATGCTCTCTATTATTAAAAATAAAAAGCAAATAGAAAATGCAAGAGTTTTACACACACACACACACTTTTTAATTTTTTTTTTTTTTTTTTCCTGAAGAAGATACAAGAAGATTGTTCAAGGCAACACGATTTGATGGTCATCCTGCTTTTTCAAATGTTATATGATTTTTTTTTGTATGGGTAAATTGACGTGTTTGTTTGAGGCTGATTCTACTTCACCTTGCATCTTTCTTATTCTCTATTGATAGCATGTAATGGTCAACTAAAAGGATACTCGTTTAGCTCTGTTTTTATTTTTATCTTTTTTGAAAGTACTTTTGATTGAGATCTGAGAGCAAATATTCGAAGCATTTGAGGAAAGAAACTGAGCCTAGTCTCGAACTACATTTCAACTTTGTTTAAGAAAAACAGAGACTGTTGTGCTCAATTATTGGTTTCTGTACTGTTCGTGACGATGCAGCTTTTTAGTTACCCCTTGTTCATAGACTCCATGGCTCCATGCTTGCAATGGATTTGTGAGCCTCACGTGGACTCCATGGCTCTATGGCTGCAATGATGGTTCCGTGAGATTCGTGCGGATGCCATGGCTCTGTGGCTACAACGATGGATTCGCGTGCTTGCGGACTCCATGGCTCCTTGGTGACAACAGACTCGTGAGCATCGTGTGGACTCCACGGCTTTGTGGTTGTGATGGTCGACTCATGAGCTACATCTTCTTCTTTGTCATGGTTATCTTTCCATTTATAGTTTCAACCTTTAGATTGAATTTCAGCAATCTCTGGTATAATAACCTCCTCCTCCTCCTCCTCCTCCTCCTCTTCTTCTTCTTCTTTTTTTTTTTTTTGATAATTATAGCATTTAATTTTTGTTTTGTCAAACCTGAGTGTTGAATGGCTACTTTATGAGGATTTGGTCCACTGGTTAGCTTCAATCAGTCGACTAGTTAACCTGTTAAAGCAACCTCGATCTTCTTTTCCATCTACCTCTACCTCCTTGGTTATATCTAGAGCCATCTTGTTCTTTTTTATAGAGAATTTTGAGGAGAATGCTTATGCACCCATGGTTTCTTGAATTTCACATACTCTTTTTTTATGGGCTTGTAGTTTTCCTATGAGATCTTGAATTGTTAAAAAAAATTTACATTTTTCGATTCCTCTATCTCGATCATCACATAGTGGAATTTCTTCTGTAACGATCGTAGGATCTTTTCTACCACACACATTTCTTCCATCTTCCCTCTAGATCTTTTTATCTCATTGTATGTGGTCAATACTCTAACAAAATATTCTGAAATATTCTCTTACTCAAGCATATGTATTTTTTTAAAGTCACTTTGTAATTTTTGTAGGCGAACCTTTTTTTACGTTATCAACTTCTTAATTTGATTGTTGCAAAACTTTTCATACTTGTTTGGTGGTGGTTGTGTCAACCATTGTCTCAAAAGTGGTGTCATCCAAATATTGATGAATGATTGTGAGTGTTTGTTAATCATTATTTCATGCCTTCTGCATGACCTCCTTTTGAACAGGTGTCAACGCTACTCTTTTCACATGCTCTTAAAAGCTTTTTGCAACTGTTTCTCATATATCTTGAAAACCTAGTCAAGCTTCCACACAAATACACCAAATCTTATACTTGTCATTTGTCAAACAAAGAGACTAAAGTGGGAAGTTTGAATTGCCATGTCAAACAATCAGAACAAGCTCTCATACCATTCGTTGAAAGAAAATTAGTTCAGATTATAGACAATAATGCTGAATTGCAAAGCTAAAGAACAAGAGAGAATTTGAGAGGAAGGTATATGTACTTTATCAAGTGTTTTTCTTTAAGTTTAGGAGGTTTTTCAAATACTTATTTGTATAATCTATAACAAATTCATTAAACATAGTTGTTCCAATTCGATACTTTATCTTAATTATATGAAAATGTATGAATAACTTGTTGTATTATTAGTCCTTATTTCCTAAATTCTTGACATTTAAGGAACTAGGATTCCTTTATTTATACTAGAAAATCATTTTTTTTATCACATGAGAAATTTGTAAATATGATATTCTAGATAATAAAATTTATTTAAGTGGAATCAAATGCTTGAAAAAATATAAAAATATTATACTTCTGGAATCCCATGAATTGATTGTGTTTCCTTTTTCACTTCATCAATATCTTGAAATTTGAATTTCTTGAAAGATTGATTTTTTAATCGATTTTTTCCAAATCACTTTTTTTTTTAATTTATGTGTCTTAGATTTTATAACATTCTTTATTAGATATATTTTATTAAAGGCGTCATGGAATATTGAGTTATGCTATAGATAATGAAGTAGAGTTAATTCATTTATGTTATAGCTAGGATGTATTATTAAGTTTAAATTAATTAAATATTAATTTCACACAATATCATTTACTAATTTAAATAGATATATGAAATTCAATGACTTTTGTTTCATTAATTGCAAAATATAGGTTAGGATTTCATATTATCACTTGCCACTAGAAAGAACACCTCAATAAAATAAAATAAAAAAACTAATAGTAAAATTAAGGAAATTATTATTTTTTGATAATTTAATTAAATATATTATTGAATTAAACACAATGTTATGCATAACATTAGCTAGCGCTGATTATTTAATACCCAAATACTTCTTTCTCTCCAAGTATCTAAGTTTTTAAAAGATTCTAACCACAATTTTATACTAGAACAACAAAAAGAATTCATCCAAGTATCTAAGTTTTTAAAATTGTGTATTTAATACACAATTTTATACTAGAACAACAAAAAGAATTCATCCATATACATGAATATCAAATATGGGTTTGCATTCTCTGTTCCTCGTTGAGCAATCTCTAACAGAAAAGGAATTAAAAAAAAACTAAATCAAGGTGATGAAAATGTAATTCGACATGCTTCGGAGCCTATGTCACACCCTGACAGCCTCTTGGCAACACGTTCTTTTGAATTATGAGTCATGCCCCGTCCAAATCTGATAGCCATCTTCTCCAAGACCAACGCTTTCTTTAAGAAATATTCCGCCATTTCTATCTCCGAGAAATCCCATTCAAAATCTACACACTCAATCACTTTAAGGCTTGACCTCATGCACTGAGGCGCGAATTCAGGATTTCGCCATTTGGGAATCACCGAAGAATTAAGGTATACAAGACTTGGCCATCTGGGAGGATCTGTAGCCTGAACGGTTAAAGCCTGTAAGAAGAAGAACAATACCGATCATGCTTCCAGAAAACATTGCGCACGTATATATTTATCTTGTAGGAACTAACCTTTTCCTTGTATAAGATGAAGACTTCCAGCTTAACAGAGCATTTGAGTATCTCATGCAAAACCATCCAACGACAATCTCCACTAGCTTCGATCTCCAAACGAGTCAAGTTCTGAAAATTAGGCAGATCTTCGACGCAAGGCAACTTCTTACGAACCGCGTTTGATAAAATCTGTAAACATGTGAGGGGTTGCGTCATCAGACCACTGAAAATTTAAGCACACAGTAAAATGAGGAAGAAACCTACCCTCATAGTAGTCTCACACAAGCGTAAGATCCTGACGATAGGCATGATCAGTCTCAAGAACTGAACCGCCATGTCAATATAAGTATCTACTTGTATGATGAAGAAATGTGTAAAAGCAACACTGACAGATGCCTCGACTAGTGAGCACGGAAGTTGCTGGATGTTTAACTCCTCGGACACGAAATCAGTTAGTTTAAGGAGCTCTAGGTTTGGGGTATCAAGAGTGAGTGCTCTGCAACCAGGATCCTTCCTGTAATAACGAATACGCGTGAATCTTATGGTCAAGCGTTTCAGTGAGCTTGAGCATACACGTAAAGCGTTCCTGGATCGACAATCTACATGTTCGATTTTCAGTTCTTCAAGGACCGGGGAACCTGCTAATAGGTTCTCTATGGAAGCAAGGTCATCAAGCATCGGGAGTCCTTCAAGATGAAGGACCTTGAGACATGAAAAGCGGACAGCAACACCATGAAGATCAATAGCAATTCCACAACCAAGGTTCAAAACCACTAACTTCTCACAACTAAAAACTCTCTGAGGCAATGGAACATGAACATCTGGGTATATCCAAAGTATAAGCTCCTCAATATTGTCCTTAATCGCTGCATCAATCCATTGACTTAAACGGGAAGAAGGATAGTTTCCATGTACGCGGAGACGAAATTTTGTAATGGAGTTTTCACGCGAGTTATGAACATAAAAGAACCTATCCATGAAATTCCCAAAGATGATCCTACTTTTCCATGTGCGATCATCAAAATCAAAATTGGAAAGTGATCTCCAGAGTTCTCTCCAACTTTTGGACAAAATGCAGGTGCACATAGCATCTTTAGTAGGAAGAAACGAGAGTATATGACCAATTATCACATTAGGCAAGCTACTAATCATATCTTTATTCACCTCCTCGCAGCGTTTTCGTTTATCGTCTTCGGCCATTGTCTGGAAAGGTGAAAAAGATCAAATCTTTAAAATCAAAGTAACTTAAAAGAAACCAACAAATCATACAACACTTGGTATAATATAAGAGGAAAATCGTTAATCAAATTATAAAATCATTTGTAAAATAAATTAAAGAAATGAAAGGAGAAACCAGTTCGAATTAGAAGAGAGATGCATGTTGTTGTATGGTTCAAAGAAAAAGAGAAAATTACATATAAAAAAAAGTCCAAGAAAGGAGGACAAGATCAACCAAGAAGGTATATAATTAAGAAAAAGAAACTAAACACTAACCAAGATTAACAGAGAGGACTTTATTGGGCAAAGATATTAGTTTTTCTGAGGAGAATCAATGGTGATAGTGCAGTTTGGCCTGGGCTTGACTTGACAGTGATGGCGATGTAATCCTAGCCAGCTATCTACAGCAATTCAGAGAGAAGGAAGAGAAAGAGAGAGGAGGGGATCAGGAGGATTTATACAGTGAGCTGCAAGGCTGCCTCTAACGAACCTCTCTCATGAACGAGTGACACGTGTTGATATAACTGAAGGAATCTCCCATCTAATAACTAACAAGCTACCTATTAATTTGAGGCAACAGCCCACAGGTATACTCGTTTCTCATAAATGAAACATATATATATATTTTAAAAATGTATTATCTTATAAATTTAATAAATTAATAATTTATCATATTAATCTGAAATCAGGATAAATAAAAAAATATTACTTATTTGTGATTATTAATGTATTGAGGATTACAAGTTTATGTATTTGGTACGTATGATATGGTTTTTGCTAAGCTATGTTACAATCTCTTCATCAATTTTACAGAATTACCCTCCTCAAACTTTTTTCCTTTCAAAAAACAATATAACTAATAATATATTTTATAATGTGTCCCTCATGACCTTCAATCAGTTATGAATTTAATTTTTGAAGAGATTGTTTTGATTTATCTATAATTATTTTAAAATCTTTTGTGGATGAATTTTATTTTTTAATTTTTTTTTCAAATGATATTTATAATATATGTAGTCTTGCATAATATTTTTTTATTTTAATTTTAATTTAATCAATTTAATATATGTGTCTATTTCTATTATTATTTTATTGAATAACAAACTTATTTTAATAACTAAATTTAGCAAGCATAGTTGGGTAAATGTCACATCTTACAAGATTAAAATATCTTGTTCTATATGTTTCTTGATTTTTCCAATTTTAATTTTAGTTATCTTTTATGGCTTTTTTCCCCATTTATTAGCATATATAGTTATTGATTTATTTGATTATATATATACATATTTTTGTTTATAATTTTTTAACTATAAAAATATGTTGAAAAAGCTAGTATATAAAATTTTTTTTTGAAAAATAAAAACTAGCCCACCGCAAAATGTAGATAAGTATCTAATTAATTAACAAAACTCTAAAACATGTGAAATTTCTACATTAGAGTGAAGTCTTGTGGAATGTACGTGCTTTTACTGTAATTACTGTAAATTGCACTATTTGATGAAAAAAACTAAAAGAGATCAATAAAGAGATCAATGAATTACTCTATATATATATAGAGTGGTTTCAATGTGGATTGCACTATAGATTTATTGTGGACATAGACACATTACACTATAGACGACACTATAATAATAGAGGCTTTGCATCGTGGACAACACTGTAGCACCGCATGGGGTGTTCCCTGTTATGTTTTTGGTTAAGAATTGCGGTGGGGGACGTTGTCTTCTCTGCCAAGAGCTGTCAAGCTAGACTCAAATCGCTTTCACAAGGTGTAGCCGGACCCACCAATTATACCCCATTAAATTTTTTTGGCGTTGCCTTCTCTGATTTAAATTTATTTTTGAAATTAAATTGAAAGTTGGGTGATGATATATATATTTTTTTATTTTAGGTTGAGTTGAATTTCCTAATTAATTATATTTGATTTTGCGTTTCAAAAATTCATTGAAATTGTTTTGATATTTTTTAAGTTTTTTTTCCTCAAATTAATATATATTTTTTAATGTTTTTGTATTATTTTTAAAAATATATGTTGAGCCAAGAAATTTTAAAATTTTTTATTTTTTCTTTACTTTAAAATAATATATATATATATATATATATATATATATTTATGTTTTTTTTAGTATTTTTTAAATAAAATATATTGAGATTGTGTGTGACTGGCGAGACCCAAGAAATTTAATATTTTAATTTTTTTTCTTTAATTCAAATGAATATTCTTTTGATATTATTTTGTAAAAAATAATACTAAGATTGGATCTAGTTGTGTAGCTAGATCCATGGCTGCATTGGACTTTGCCTACCAGCATGACTCAACAGTGTTGGGCCTTACTCGCAGTAGGACCCAATGCTTAATTGGACCCTGTTTTAATGTTGAGCCCTTTTGCAATAAGAACCCTATAGCTTGGGCCATGCCAAGTAGTAAGACCCAATAATGATAGGCTTGACCTTCCAGCAGGATCTAATGTGCGTTGCCAGACCTAGGATGGTTGGGTCCTAGTCTGCTAAAAGCACTTGACAATGTAGCAGGCATCAGAAACATAAGCTTAGTAGCATTTCATTTTAGAAACCGTATAGGCTATAAACAAGCCTATAAGCCCTTTTTTCTCTAAAAAAAGATAGATTCATACTTATGAATATTACAAGGAAAAGAAAAGCTCTGAAATCTAAAAGGGGTATCTTGATTTGCTTGCCTACTTGATTGCTTCCTAAATATGATGTGCATTTCTCCTGGAATAGGCTGGCTTACGGGGTTACAGCGAACCAGAAATGCTTGGAAGTGGCACTCCAACAGGCACTGAAATTAGATTTCTCTTGTTTAAATTTATTTTTCAAAATAAATTGACAAGACTTTTTTAATATTGACCAAAAGTTGGGTGATGATAATTTTTTTTTTTTGTTTCAAGTTAGGTTGAATTTTCTAATTAAATCATGTTTGATTTTGCATTTTAAAAATTCTTTGAAAAAATTTGATAATTTTTAAGTATTTTTCTTTACTTCAAATTAATATATTTTTTTTATGTTTTTGTATTATTTTTTAAAAAAACTTTGTTAAGATTGTGTCTAGCTACGAAGTCAGACCTAAGAAATTTTAAAATTTTAATTTTTTTTCTTTACTTCAAAATAATATATATTTTTGATGTTTTTGTATTGTTTTTTGAAATATATTTTAAAAAATACATTGAGATTGTGTCTGGCTGAGAAAGGAGACCCAGGAAATTTAAAATTTTTAAATTTTTTCTCTTTACTTCAAATTAATATTTTTTTAATATTTTTGTATAATTTATTTAAATGTTATGTTTTAAAAAAATTATACTGAGATTGGGTTTGGCTGTGTAGCCAGACCCATGGCAGTGTTGGGTCGTGCCTACCAGCAGTACCCATCATTGGTGGGTCCTTCTACCAAGCATGACCCAATGATGTTGAGTCCTATTGCCTAGTAGTTGTAGGCCCCAATGGGTACTTGGTTGCTCGGTCCTTTTACCAAGGTCTAAGTTTATTGGGTATGGCTTTGTCGCTGGACTCAATAATAGTGGGTCTAGTTGCCTAGCAACGGTGAGATTGTGTCTGGTTGAGAAGAGAGACCTAAGAAATTTAAATTTTTTTAATTTTTACTCTTGACTTCAAATTAATATTCTTTTTAATCCTTTTGTATATATTTTTTAAATGTTATGTTTTAAAACAATTATACTAAGATTGTGTTTGGCTGTGTAGCCAAACCCATGGCAGTATTGGGTTGTGCCTACCAGCAGTATCCATCATTGCTAAGTCCTTCTACTAAGCATGACCCAATGATGTTGGGCCCTATTGCCCACTAGTGATAGGTCCCGATGGTTACTCGATTGCTGGGTCCTTCTACCAAGGCCTAAGTTTATTGGGTATGGCTCTACCGCTGGACTCAATGATACTGGGTCTGGCTGCCCCAGTTGCCAACAACAGGACTTAAGAATGTTGGGTCCTACTGCCACCAGGACCCCACAACAGTGGACAATTGGATTCGTACCTAAGTTTATTAGGTATGGCTTTGCCGCCAAACCTAATGATAGTAGGTTGGCTTCCCAGCAGTGGCAGGCCTAACTTCCTAGTAGAACTCAATAAAGTTGGGCCTTACTGCCACCAGAACCCAAAAGGTGGTGGGCATCTAAATCTGCAGCCTGACCCAAGTTTATTGGGTGTGGCTCTGCCGCCAGACCCATTGATACTAAGCCTAGCTTTATAGCACGACCTAGTAGCGGTAGGCTCAGCTTCCACCATAACCCATTAAAGATGGGCTCAGCTGCCACTAGAACCCATTAGCTTAGGGAGCTTAGGCCACTAGGACCCAACAACGATGGGTCTTGTTTATTATCAGGACCAAGCAGCATTGCCAGAGGAAACCAGTCTACCTCCCATGTCAACCTGAAACTCGGGTGATCCAATAAAAAATTGGTAGAGTTCCTTTTTCTTTTTTTTCAAATTTGGTTTTACTCCTACCTAGAGACCCTTATTTGTTTATATTTTCAGTTGGTTACTAATTTATTTCAAATTTTATTATATAAAGTTCAGTATATATACTCTATGTTCATAGGATAAAAGCTATATATTTTCAATGTGGGATAGAAAATCCTTTTGGTTTTAAATACTTCAACTTAGAAGAATAAGATAATATATTTCTAATGTGGGATAAGAAAACCTTTTGAAGTAACTTTTAAATTTAATTGTTTTACAATATATATAGCATATACACATGAATTGTTTTTTAATTTTTTTATATAAAATATTAAAACCTTAAATATTTTAGTTTTTAATTTTCCTAGTTTGACCCAAGTCAACCCATGAAATCTTGGACTCGGCTCCTTGGCCAGGTCTACCCCCAAGTTAGGTTTCATAACTATAGTTATAATGAAAATATATTTTTTTATTTTTATATTTTTAAAACTATCAAAATATATTGAAAAAATCTACATAATTTTTTTTAAAATTAAAATATTTAACCCAGCGGGGATCATATAGTTAGTATATTTTATAAGGTGTTCCCTTCACCGTACCAGACTTTTAATCGGTGTTTTCATATTCGAGAATTTTGAATCCAGCAACATATAAGACAGCAATAGCGAACATATTAATATGAGAATTAATATGTTTAGGATTTTCTCAGTAACTTCGAGTTATAATCTTAAGGTTTGAGAATTCTTAATTCTATATTATGTTATGCACTTCATGATTAATATGAGAACTTCCTCAATGAGTAATATAATATAAATTATAATTTTAAACCTCACATTAAATTTTTTTTAGTCAAGGTAATTATATAATATAATATTAGAATCCGAATGATCAAGTAGTCATGAATTTAATTTATTATTCTTATTTATTTAATAAAATTAAATATAAAATAATTCATGCTTGTATAAATTTTAAATTTAAAAAACTTTTAATTAAAAAGTTATATTAAAAAAATAATATAAATTACATTTTAAAATTTTATATAATAACTTCAATTTTTAAAATAATTCGATTACACATATCACCCAAGGCTACAAGGCTCAGAGAAATTTGTTCCTTAATCAATGTAGTCTGTTATGATAATATCGCAATGACAAGTTAGTGATGCCTATACAGATGAATGACGGGTGCCCCTGGAGAAATTATGGGCAAAAAATTGCAAAATCATCCCAACCCTGCGATATAAGTTTTTTTGTTAGGCCAGTTTTTTTTTTTTTTTTAGAAAAAGGTTTGATTGAGAAGCACCATAAATAAAATACTTTGCATGATAATTATATTATCATGCAAATTTTAAATAGTTTTTAAATGAAATTATAAGTTTAATGCAAACAGTTTGTTTTAATTATTATATACCTAATATGCAAAAACAAAATGAAATAAAAACAATCAATTTTTTTTTTTTTGCTTTTTTTAATAAAATTTTACATGATTTAATTTATCACATTAATAATTTTTTTTTGCTTTCAATTACATATAAGATAATGAAACATTATTTTAATATTTTTTTTATTAAAACTTGCTTTTGACATCTTGATAATTTTTATTTAAAAAATTATGTTTCTTATTACAAAGAAAGCTTTCGTTTAAATAATAAAGAAATAAAATTTAGATTTAAGAGATATACTTTTCAAACTTATTTCAAATGATTGAAACTTTTAAGAAACCTTTATCTTAATATTATTGTTGCTTTTTATTCAAAATAAAAATATGCTGCTAATATATAAAAAATATGTTTTATTAAAAAAAAAATACAAGAATGCTCATTCTAACAAAATACTTTTTTAATTGAAAATTTATTTTTGTTGTCTTCTGTTCAAATATATATTTTAATTTTAAAAGAGTAAAATAAAGAATATTTTGATAGTTAGCCTCCGCATGAAAAAGCAACTATTTTTTATTAGAAAAAAATAATTTCATCCCTCAAGTTTTTATTTTCACATTTTAGCCCCTGTATGTTAGGTGTTTATGATTTGATCCATGGGTGTTAAAACAAAGCTTGATCCGGCACTTTGATCTTTTGAATTCTTCATTTTTAGTCCATATTGTTTTAGGTGTTTATATTTTGATCCTAACACCTGATTTTTCTTTGTTATGTCTCTGCATGTTTAGAAAAGTTATGTAAAGGTTGAATTTAATCCCTGAAGTTAAGAAAATTTTTAATTAAGAGATCAAAGGAAGTAGAAGCAGAGACCAAAAGGAAATCATCCATCTATGAACATCATAGGTTTACGTTCTCTCCACCTCGTTCAGCAATCTCTAGCCGGAAAGGATGCCGGAAAAAAAGAAGGAAGAAAAGAAGCCTCAACTTGAAAATACAATTCGACATGCTTTGGAGCCCCTACGGCACTCCGTCAACCTCTCGGCAACACGCTCTTTAAAATCATGAATCATTTTCCAGCCATATTCGATAGTCATCTTCTCCAAGACCACCGCATTCTTTATGAAATATTCAGCCATTTCTATCTCCCCCAACTCGCTTTCAAAACCTGCATACTCGATCACCTTAAGGGATGACCTTAAGCACCGGGGCACGAACTCAGGATTTCGCCATCTGGGAGTTTTCTCTGTCTGAATGATAAAAGGTAAGCAAGAAGAACAGTTCCGACATTACTCCGAGAAAACATAGCTTAGGAGAGCATATTATAGGAACTAACCGAGTCCTTGTATAAGATGAAGACTTCCAACTTAGGAGAGCATTTGAGTATCTCATGCAAAACCATCCAACGATCATTTCCACTAGCTTCAATCTCCAAACGAGTCAAATTCTGAAAATCTGGAAGATTGCCGACACAAGGCAACTTCTTATGAACTGCGTCTGATAACGTCTGTAAAGGGGATGTCTATGTGAGGGAGGGAATGATCATACCGTGGAGAATTTAAGCACAACAGTAAAATGAGGAAGAAACTTACCCTCATAGTAGTGTCACACAAGCGTAAGATCTTGACAATCGTCATGATCGGTCTCAAAAGCTGAACCGCCATGTCAATATAATCATCTACTTCTATGGTGAAGACATGTTTGTAAGCAACACTGAGGGCTGCCTCGACTAGTGAGTACGGAATCTGCAGCATGTTTAACTTCTCGGACACGAGATCAGTTAGTTTAAGAAGCTCGAGGTTTGGGGTATCAAGAGTAAGTTCTCTGCAACCAGGATCCTTCTCGTCATAAGCAATCAATGGGAATCTTATGATCAAGCGTTTAAGTGAGCTTGAGCATATACGTAAAGCGTTCCTGGATTCACAATCTTCATGTTCGATTTTCAGTTCTTCAAGGACTGGGGAACCTGCTAATAGTTTCTCTATTGAAGCATGATCATCAAGCATCGGGAGGTCTTGAAGATGAAGGACCTTGAGACATGGAAAGTGTACACCAACACCAAGAAGATCGATATCAATTCGATAACCAAGGTCCAAAATCACTAATTTCTCACAACTAAAAATTCTCCGAGGCAACGGAACATGATCCGCTGTGTATATCCAAAGTTTAAGCTCCTCAAGATTGTCCTTAATTGCAGCAGAAATCCACGCACTCATACGAGAAGAAGGATAGCTTCCATTTACTCTGAGACGAAATTTTCTAATAGAGTTTTCACGAGAGTTCTGAAGATAACAAAACCTATCCATGAAATTCCCAAAGATGATCTTACTTTTCCACGTGCGATCATCAAAATCAAAATTTGAAAGTGATCTCCAGAGTTCTCTCCAACTTTTGGACAAAATGCAGGTACACAGAGCATCTTTAGTAGGAAGGAACGAGAGTATATGACCAATTATCACATTAGGCAAACCACTAATCATATCTTTATTCACCTCCTGGCAGCGTTTTCGTCTATCGTCTTTGGCCATTGTCTGGAAAGGTGAAAAAGATCAAATCTTTAAAATCAAAGTAACTTAAAAGAAACCAACAAATCATGTTGTTGAATGGTTCGAAGAAGAAGAGAAAATTAAAGAGGAATAATATAAGAGGAAAATCGTTAATCAAATTATAATATCATTTGTAAAATAAATTAAAGAAAGGAAAGGAGAAACCAGTTAGAATTAGAAGAAAGATGCATGTTGTTGAATGGTTCGAAGAAGAAGAGAAAATTACTCAAAAAAAAAGTCCAAGAAACGAGGACAAGATCAACCAAGAAGGTACATAGTTAAGAAAAAGAAACTAAAAACTTACCAAGATTAACAGAGAGGACTTTATCGAGGCGAAGAGATTAATTCTTCTGAGGAGAATCAATTTAGAGATAAGGAAGAGAAAGAGAAAGAAGAGGGAATGACGAGAAATTTATACAGTGAGCTCCAAGGCTGCCTTTAACTAACTTCTCTCATGAACAAGTGACACGAATTATATTAACCGAAGGAATCTCTTCCAACTAACAACTAACGAGCTAACCAATTTTTTGATACAGCTGCATCACTCCACACTATTTGTACTACATCTAGATTGATGGCTAGTGTTATGCCACAGGTCACGTGAAACAAATTTAACATAAAATAAAATATGTTCACAATTAGAAAATTTATCATCATTGATGAAATATTTTGTTGGTATTTGAGTTATATTTCTGTCGGCATATAAATTACTAACGGATAAAAACTTGTCATTAAGAGAGGTTCTCGCTAGAGATTTTAGTTCTGTCGATAATTTAATTGGTAAAGTAACTAGCTGATAGGAACATCGATAAAATATTCATGCTAAAAAGAAATATTTCAGATCACTTTCCTATCAACCAATCACTCTATAAATATTATCAACGGATCAACAACGGACTAATTAACTAGTTTCTATATATATATATATATATATATATATATATATATATATATATATATATATATATATATATATATAAACTAAAACTATTGATTATTTATTTATTATCCTTGAACTTCCCTCACCAAACCCCAAGCCTTGTACATAGACATTCGTTCAGGATGCTCTCTATGCTAATTCCATTGAAACAAAGCATTTATATTGACATTATCATTCCTTGTACATAGAAATTCTTGCTAGAGATTTTAGTTATGTCGGTAAAGTAAGTTATTGACATAATATTCATGCAAAAAATAAAAGATTTTAAGACCATTTTTTTGTCAGCCAATTCATCGATAACTATTGCCAACATATCAACGACGAATTAATCGTAGACCATTGACATGGGAGGTCTAAAATTCTTCCACGTCTCAAAACCATTTGACTTGACCATCTCTTTGCATAGGTGTGGGTGTTATATATACTAATTCAAAAATTTGTTAAACAAAAAAATATAACGAATAAAAAATAACTTGGTTTTTCCAAACTTACCTGACCACCCCAGAGTTTTCCTTGTCCAACAAAGAAAATTATAATCATTTTTTGTATATATATATATATTCAATTCAATTCTCAGTCTATGTGTTTTTGTATTAGTGCATATATCTATTTTTAAAAATATCTTGCAACATCTCCCTATATGAAACTCTACCTAAAAGATTATGAAGTTTTGAACAATATTTTTGTTGATACATGACATTGCGGGCACCTACATTTTTTTTGGTATTGAAAAAAATATATTTTAGAAAACATAAAGATTTTATTAGAGTCATCATCTAGCAATTGAAGGAACTAGAAATTCTAAATTACATATTAGTCCCAAAGATTCAAGTATTTTGTAAATTATGATTAAGAAAAGGTAAACACTACCCTTCAAACATTCTTTCAAGTGAAAGGTTACCCTTACTTGTGTTTTCTCTAATTTTATTCAAATGTTATAATATTCTTAGCTTATTTGCAACTTATTTTTTAGAGTTAACGTCGGTCCCTAAGGAGACATGTCAAAAAATAATATCAGTTCCTAAAAATAAAAAAAACTTCTCAAAATGTTGATGTTTAAACCTAAAAAGAAGAGTTATGTCTAAGTTACAAAAGAAGAGAGGCATAATCCATATATGTTTTTAAAATTTTGACATCAATCCTATATTTTTTTAAAAAAAAAAAAAAAAAAAGACGTGTTGAAGAATAACATTTCTCCCTAAAAAGGAAGATTATGTTGAAATAGCTAAAAAATAGGCATGACCTATATTTGAGAATTGGGCTTTATACCTGCGCATCACGATGGGATAAACTAGGCGTTGGACCCGTGTCTTCATTCTTTTTTATATTTATTTTGGGTATTTTATAAAATACAAATACATGTATAAAAACACAAATAAAATACCGTTTATAGTCCCCAAAATTTCCCAACTGTCACTGTATAGGAAAATGACCGAAATACCCTTGAATTTCACCATAAATTATAAAAATATCCTTGGTGGCATGTGTAGCTTATGCATGGCCATTGTTGGAAGGGTGAAATTTTACGGTGATATTTCAGGCAAACAAGGTCAGCTTCTAGTAGATTGTGGTGAGAGGATTCCTATGGTGGTAGTGATGTTAGTCATTGATGGGCAAAGAGAGCGAATCGATGGTCTAAAGCTTTGCGTGGCCGAAGGTAATTATAAACTTTTTCCAGAAAGATAAGGTGGTGAAGGAGATGAAGACTGCCTAGGGTTTGCTCGCAAGGAAAAGATGAGTCTTTTGTGGTGGTCTAGCGACTTACGGTTGCTAGAGTTAGGACATTTAAGGGGAGAGAGAATATGAGGTTTACTACGATGAAGACGTAAACATGGTTATTTGGTGCACCTAAAGCTTGTGGACCACCAAATCACTTCTGAATTAATCTGATTGTCTTGATTGACAAATATTTGCTTTGATATGATAAGATGCATTGAATATTTGATACACTGAGTGATATGGCAAGATAGAATCAAATGATAGATTTTTTAAAGCCTAGATGGATTTGAGTTTTAATCCAATGTGGTAAGTCTTATTATATTAGATCCAATCAAGGGTTCAGATCTAATTACTATGACATCTGCTTGTTGGTATATTTTAGGTGTTTTTTGAATTGTTTTTTTTTTAATCAATATCATAGTAGGGTGAAGAAAAACTAAAAAACAAAAAACATGAATAGTATCTTGCACATCTTAATATTCATATTACATTCCTTCTCTTTCCTTTTGGGAACTTTGCACCAGCTCTTATAAGCATTGTGTAGGAGACATAACATTTATGATCTTTAAGTAGGAGATACGACAAAAGAAACGGAGCATCTTGAAAAAAAGTTTTACCTACACACCAATTGCTTCGTTGAAAAAAAAAAGACTTTGTATTATTAATTTTTGTTTTACTATATATAATAATAAATATATACACAAGTGAAACTAAAATCTCAAATCAATATTAGAAAAAGCATGTTTCAATCACTAAAAATCAATTTTGATTACTAAATATTAATTTCAAATACTAAAAAATATTTTTCAACCAGTATCAATTTGATGGACCTTGTTTTGATCGAAAACAATGGTTTTGACTCAATTTCAACACAGTTTAACTTATATTGACCTGGTGAACTCAATTTTGATAGAAAAAAAACAGTTGACTCAAGAAAAATATATTTTTGAATTTTAAATTTTTAATTAATCTTATGGATTTTTCTGAATAAAAATAGAAATAAAATAACATATGAGAAAAGTTTGGAGAATCCAAAATTGGGTTATTACAACTTTCTTAATCAAATTATTACACACAAGTATAAGTTTAACTATTTCTATAAAACCCACTTTAAATTCATAAAAAAAAACATAAATAAATAGAATAACATTATAAAAACTTATCATCCATGGTCTACATCTCCTGGTTGGCCTTAATTTCTTCAATTTGCTTCTTAATCATGTTATTTCTACATAAAATCACCAAGAATAACTCAATCTAACATTTCTATATTCAAAGTTCAAACCCTAACAAACCCAAAATTTAGAGATTATCATTCCCCCAGCAAAACTTAAGTAGAATAATGAGATTAATTGCAAATAAACATGGATATAGTACTTAAAACATGCATTCTAAGTTAAACGACAAAGAAAAAAACATCAAATCTAAGCTATTCATATTCAAATTACAAACCCTAATAAACCTAAAATTTAGAGATATTCATTTACCCTACAAAACTTAAGTAGAATAATGAAATTAATTGTAAATAAACATGGACATGCATTCTAAGTAAAACAAACAAGAAAAAAACAATGAATCTAAGCATATCCATGGAAGAAAATGTAGAGGTCAAACCTTAAATGGTAGAGAGAGAGAAAGAGAACTTTGTTGTTTTTGATGGAGAGAAAGAATGTTGTCATCGCTTATTACATTGCTCACCATTCTAGAGAGAGAGATGTGAGAAAGGGGATGAAATAAGGGAAATTGTCCGACATATATGAGTTAAAATACACCAATTGATTTTTTTTTTATCGATAAATTCGTTAGTGATTTAACACATCATCAAATTGTTGATAGACTCACCAATTATAATTTTTTATTTCATTAGTCAATTCATCAGTAATTTTAAGAATTTCTAAAAAAAAAAAAATTGAAACACCTCAAAAATTATCAATGAATTTTCATCGGGCAATTATTTTGTTGGTTTGTCCTAATTTTATGAATTTCTTTTTTAAATCTTTGTAATTCTCTGGCCATTTGAACATCCATTAGTAAGTCCATTGATGATTACCATAATTATAAATTATTGATAAAATCGCCAACAAATACTTTATTATTTTAAATTATTTTTAAATTTCATCAGTAATTCTCTCATGAATTTTTTTATAATATATATATATATATATATATATATATATATATATATATATATATATATATATATATATATATATTTGTTATAATCTTCTATCCAACCTAATTATACAACAATAACAATAAGTGACAATCATATTTAACAACTTACTAAAACCACAACCACAAGAATAAATACTTGGTAAATGTTTAAAATATAATGCATTATCGAGCGACAACAAATATTATAATTAAACCCATTAAGTTATTCATAGAAATCAACAGACTCTTAAGTTATTCATAGACAAGAAACTATTTTTTTATATATATCTAAGACAAAGATGGTTTTTTGGGCTTTGTGACACTTTCCTTATCATTAAGCAACTTTATATTCTGATGGTCACAAAATAAAGTTATATTCATTCTAGCTTTTATATTATCCTTTTTTTTCTTTTAAATGTCTTTTTTTCCTTTTAACTCATCAATCAATGGTTGAATATAAATATCTACATTCTTACCTGGACTGTAAAAACTAGGTATAATCATAGATAATAACATGAATTTCAAGCTTCATACACATCCCCGGTGGTAAGTTGTAAATTATTAGTACGACCGACCATCAAAACTAGGGTGCAACAAAAGACCTAAATGGATTGAACCCATCTATACATAAATCAGGATGTGCATTTTGCAGTTCCATTAAAAAAATAAGAATGCATCGTATTAAACTGCTTATAAGTTTTACCATCAAAATGATGTACCATAACTCTATCCATTGTATTATATGAATTGACTCATGTCATTAGCTCAGTAGTCTTCAGAGTATAAATAACATTTGCAGCTTATAAGTAATTGGGAAGTATCTCGGTTTTTAGTATGCGACAAGTGTTCTTCCTTTATTAGTATTGGGTTTATACTGAGCATGCCCACATAATTTGCACTTAATTAAATTTATATCTTCACTATAATACAACATGCAAAAATTTAGGAACATATCAATATTTGTTATCCAATGCTAAAGGATTTCATCATGGATTTTAATTGTAATATAAAAGTTCTCTTTCAATCTATTCCTTTTAAAAAAATGTTTTTCACCCATTTGATGATGCTATCCTAATCAGCCTTATTCAATCCATAATGTGACTTGATTGTAAACACTTATGTAACAGCTGATAATTTATTGTAATTTATACATCGATCCTATAATGGCTAATCAAAATCTTTAAAATTTCAAAAAACCTTATTTGCATCTATATTTGGTTTTTTATCTATATGTGAACCTTCATCTAAATAAAAATAATTTCTTTGAAACTGGAAAAAAAAAATTGCCAAAGCATTATGATTGTGTATTTTAATGGGTGAAAAAAGAATCAACAACTTGACATAATAGAAAAGAAACTAAAAATAATAATGATCTTCAAACTCCATGACTCAAATTGTAAAATTGTAGAATGATGAAATCATGAAAAAAATCCATGAAATTTTTTATTAAAAAACAAAAGAATATCAAAGAAATAAAAGAAATCATAGTAAAGAAATATCAAAGTTGCATAACTGGCATATCACAGAATATTGAGAACTCGAAATTGCTGCATGGATTAACCTCGAGCGATGAAGGCTATACTTGACTGATTGAACAATGCTCCTTACAACAGCACTTTCAGTAGATTTATTTGCCCCTTGTATCCTGCCATTTTTCTCTGTCCATATAAAATATCCATAGTAACACCAAGCCATCTTCAGCAACATAGCGGGAAAGGATCTTTAACTCAAGGAACTGCCACGCACTCGTAGAAGAGTAAGCGCCATCTAGACTGAGCTTCCAAATCACAGTTTCGTTTACCAGTAGAATAAACTTTGAAGAAAAATTCATGGCTCTTCAAGAATGTTATCATGAAACCCCCATTGGACGGAATTAGATTTCACTTTTAGAGTGCGCCTGGGATGATAAAGCTTCTGTGATAGCTCTTTTCTATTACTTCAGACAGGAGAACATCATCCCCAATTCTCCTACAATTTAGAAAAGCTTTCTGATTGCTGCCAATGCGTAAAGGCAGAAAATTACAAGTCTATTCGCTATAATCTTAGAGATACACTGTACAAAGTTGTGCAGCAGGAAACAGGCCTGAAATCTGAGACTTTTTTTGCATTGGGATCTTTAGGAGTAAGAGCTAGAAAAGTTGCATTGATTGCTTTTAAAAGCTTACCACTTCATCACTAACCACACTCCATGAGCTTTGGAAGAAAAGTATTTTGCCCATTGCCAACAAGATGTTGAAATTGCGTCCATACAAGGTTACTTATCTTCAATAATTTCCTCCAGTTCCTTGTGTACTGCCATTAGGAGTTTTGAGGTTCCAGATGCTTCTCTCCTTCAAAACGTTGCCATTGACACCAAGCTGCCCATAGAGAACCTGCTTGAAGAAACATGTTCCAAACACTATATAAACTTTCTAATCCCATTGCACAAGCATAACTCCATTATTTGATCTTTCTAATAGCGTCCCTATTTCTTATTAGGAAGAGCAACACAATCCCAACAGAAAATTCATCATTACCATTTCAAAGACATGCACTACATAAACTTTCTTTCAATAATTTTGATGACTAGTCTGGGAGAATAAATATGCAACACCAGTATGTTTGAAGGCTAAAAATAAGAGTGGAGATCACTTGAAGTATCTCGGCGAAAGAGAGAAGTTTCGACGCCAGTGCTGAAATCTTTGCGTGATCTTGTCAACCAGCACCTGGTAATCTGCAGATTTAACTCTACCAGTGGTAACAGGAACACCCAAGTACTTCACTGGAAGGTTACCCATTTTGAAGCCTGGTGGACTTTGAAGTTCAGTAGCCTGTTAGAAAAATAAAAACACAGAAATTTGGCTTATTAGGAAAACAAAAACGGAAGAAAGAAAGAAAAGGAGTAACCTAACCTGAAATTTCATCAAACAATTCCAGTATACATAAGCCAAATTAACCAGCACAACTTAACCCAACCTCCCGGTCCCATGATTACAGGGATTGTCCTCTAAATCTCTCTGGTTCATAATTTTAACATTCACAGCTAGCTAGCATCTCCTAACACAAATGGATTACATAAAGCTAATTAGTTACTAAACTACAAACATACAAATGGGTATTGAATCCCCCTAATTCGAATTCTTTTACATTATTATCAAGAAGCGCTTAAAAAGACAGAGTAGAAACCATTTACCTTCTTACCAGACCAATCCATCCCGCTCCGTTCTCACACTCATCCTTTCTTTCTTTAATCTAATTTCACCATCCACGCGATTAACTGCATTCCAAGTCCACACCAATATTCAAATGCAATCACAACCCACCATCACCATCACCATCACCATCACCTTCTTGCACAACCTAAAGGTATCATCAGCAAATCACAACCCATTTTGAAAAATATAAAGAACAAAACGCTAGTAAAAAGAAGAAACAATACAAATCCTTGAAACCTCCAAAAGCAAGACGAAAGGGGTTCCCCTTTTATTGGAACCCACAAGTAACAGACCCCACCCACCCATAAAAATAATGAATATAAACCTCAAATCCCAAAGACAGACAAACCGATCCATCCATCATCTTCTAATCCAACCCAACCCACTTATAAAATTAAGCTTTTTTTTTTTTTTTTTTTTTTCTACTTAGAACATCTACAATAAAAAATACTATTTTTAAAAAAATAAATTAATAAAATAATATTTTAAATAGTATAAATATAGTTTTTTTTATCATATATATTCTAATAAAAAAAACATTTAAAAAATTAATTTCATTAGAGTTAAATAAATAAGTGTTTTATTTTTTTAAGAATTTTGATGTTATTTTTTTTTCACGTAGCTAAATTTAATTGATTTATTTTTTTATTGGCTTCATTTTATTAGTTTTAACTCTTTTGAGAGATATATAAAAATAAGATTTATGAAAAAAAAAAGATATTTTAGCTTTTTTTTTTTACTTTTTCTTTAAAGAAAGAAAAATAAAAAAATATATATTTTATTTATTTATTTTTAATTATTCATTTAGCAACTACATTGGAGATGTTATCACACCCACTTACTCTGCAACTGCAAGCAGACGTATGCTTCTAGTACGGTACCGTACGTATGTTCACAGAAAGTTTGGCTCCCTTTACACGTCAGCAACAGATCCATTAAAAGGAGAGAAGGCCCCACCCAACCCAACAAAGACAGTCCCCAGCCCACCAACCTCAGCCGAGCCTCCTCGTATTTGTTTTTGTCGTCGGCTAGTGCTGACAGTGACAGAAACCACCTTAATTACACGAAGTATGTTCGATTCCCTGGCGACCAACCATATTTTGCCACGACAACAATATGGAATAAATAAATTAAGAACAAAACAAGAGAAGTATGTTGCCTTCTACATGCATGTTCTGTTCGTGTGAGTTAGTTATAGCTTTCAAAATTTTCAGTGACCGTTGGAAGCGCGAACCCCTCAAACCCTAATATATAGATGGGTGTAGCATAACAATTACGCGTTTTGTTTTTAATCTGTAAGTTTGTTTCGCTCCTCCTCTTCATTCTTTGTTTAGGGTTTCCAGCTGAGAGACTCTTCTTCATCTCTTTTAGTCAGTCACCCATTCCCATCTTTCTTTATCAATAATAATCATATAAAGAAAGGGAGGAAGTCTCTCTTCATCTCTGTTTTGCAATTATTGCAGTGCTTAATTTGATCTTCAAGAATTAGTCATTCTTGATTCTTGATTCTTTGTTCTTGGTTTCTTGTTTTTCTCTTGTTCACATTAATTATCTTTCTTGATCCAATCCAAATAACCCTTAATACATCCACTGATCTTCTGAGTAAGTAACAGATTCGATGGCTACATCCCAGTCACAAACCCTAGCAACATTAACTCCAATCCAACTACTCCCTGGTTATAGATTCAACCCTTATGATGAAGAACTGGTGCGCTTCTTTCTGTATCCCAAACTCACTAACCCTTGCTTTACCACCTCTGCTCCTGTTAGAGATTGCAACCTCTATGCCTGTCAACCTCTCCAAATCTGGAACACCTTCCGCAGAATCCATGGTGAGGATGTTTTCTTCTTCACTGACCTCAAAAGGAAAAGCCCCAATTCCAATGTCTCCCGCAAAATCGCCGGTGGCCCTGCAACATGGCATAGAGAGGACAAAGACCATCAAGTATGTGTCCAAATTGACAAAAATTATAGTGTCACGGCCCTCAAGAAAGGCTTCAGTTACCGAAATACTCAACCTCACCAACCTGGCTGCAGTTGGATGATGTACGAGTATAGCTTGCCATCCCTTTCGCAGGTCACTGTTTTGTGTCAATTGAGAAGGAAAGACGACGACAACTCCCATCAGTCGACACAAAAAAACAAAAAGAGGAAGAGGGCCGATGCTGATGATGTTGATGATGCAGCAAACATCATATCCCAGAAGGCCAGGGTAGATCAACACGATCAGCAGCAACATAACATGGGTTTCTACAGGGCATCCGAAACTGTATCTGAAGAAGTGGTGAATGGGGTGAGATTTAAGGATTTTGAGTCTTTTTATCGTCAAAATGTGCAGGATTTTGACAGTTGTGAGATGGTTGCCAATTCCACTACATCCACTACTGGCCATGTTTCACCAACTACTGTATCCACATTGAATCCTGACGAGAACTTCAAACCATTTGAGGTTTTTTGCATCGACAATGATGGGGAAGCTGCAGCAAACGAGGATGACGATTTTCATCAAAAGATTCTTGAGCTGCAAAATCCCACTGTTTTCTCTGATGAGGCGGATGTTGTTCCAGCCATTGAAGTAGCACCTATTCAGGCTGATGGAGTTCAAACTACACAAGTAGGGTCGAACCTGATCGAGGTTGTCTGCATCGACAATGATAGGGAAGCTGCAGCCAAGGAGGATGGCGATTTGCATCAAGAGATTCTTGGGATGCTAAATTCCACTGATTGCTCTGATAAGGCAGATGTGGTTCCAGCCATTGAAGCAGCACCTGTTCAGGTTGATGGAGTTCAAGCTACACAAGTGGGGTCGATTCTGATTGAATCCTTTACATCTGAAGTCGTTGAAAACCATCCTGACTCTGAAGTTTCTGATGATTCCAGCCTTTGGATAGAGTCGTTTCCGCCAGCATTTGCACAAGCAAATCCAACATGCGGCCTGATTCAAGAAAATAAGATTCAGATGATTCCCAATCCATTTTTCATGGACTGTTTTTATTGATTTCATGTTTTCCTCTTTGTTTATCCACGAGATTAGAGGCTATTGTCATGTATCTATTGGAAGCTGTGCATCGATCATTCTGTTTTTATATACAAGGACATGGAGAGTTCTTTAGTACTATAGTCTATTTTTTACTCACTTCTAGAGTGCTGCTAGTATCATCTCCTATTTGGGATCCTGGAAAGCTATTTGTGTAGTGTTAAGGGCAAGGGATATAATCCTTGACAATAATGCTATTTAATTTCTTTTCATCCTAAATTCGTCAACTAAGTACTTATCAACATTGTTTCTAGATTTTGTGTCTATTAACCTAATAATATAAATTAGTATGCTGTTTATGAATTATTGAATTACACTAAACAATTTTTGCAAACACACATCACATCCTTAAAGGCACAATTGATTCCTTAATTAATAACAGTTCTAATACAATAGATGTTCGAACTTCAAAATTCAAAGTAGAAATTAACTCAGCAAACAGATAGGAAAGTGGAATTATTAAATGACAAAGCAAGTGAAAGCAGCTCAACAGAGGACATGCCATTAATGATTGCTTGAATGGGAGGTAGTTTGTATTTTTTTTTAATAAAAAACATGTTTTTATATCTTTTAAAGGTATTGTTTGTGCTTAAAAGATATTATAATTTGACAAAAAATCACCACACACTCTACCTCCTAGTCTCTTTCTTGAGTTGAATTCTTTTCCATTCCTCACGATCGCCCCTAAGAGTCTGATTCATGGTTCAAAAACTATTATAATCAAAGAATCATAGGTTCTTAGGGTTACAGTAGCACAATGAAGATTATAAAACAAGCTTAACCCATTTGGGTTTACTAAACCCGTCTGGGAAAGCGGGTCACTAAACCGGGTTACTGAGTTTCTAACATAAATCGGAATAGGAGTTCCATGATTTTTTATCGGAATGTACATGTGGGCCATACCAGCAGCCTATGAGATGTCGACACCTTGTCTTGTTGAACTCTCAAAGATTACTCATCGATTATAACCATTGAGCTTCTGTCACGTGTTCAACCCCAATCACATAATAAATTGAAAACTAACATAAAATCGGAAGGCAAATGTGATGATACAGCAAATAAATAATAATAATAATAATAATAAAAGGGCAACCGAGCTCTATTTCTCTATTTTTCTTTATTTTTTAGCTTAATATAGTCTAATTTACTATTTATAAATAATATTTACTATGCTAAACACATTAATAACAAGTTTTAGTATTCGGTCAGACCAAGCTTTACTCTCTCATCTCTTTCTTTTTTTTCTATTCTTCCCCTGTCTTCAGTAGAAAAGAGAAAAGGTGACAAGAAGGCTCCCCCCCTCTCTCTCTCTTATTCTAACCGAACTATTTTATCTCATCTTATTTTACTATTTATGAATAGTACTATTCGTTAAATAATATTTATATAATCTTATTTATTAAGAGTAAAATAATACTTTCAGCTTAACCTATATATACTTTATTTGTATTTAGATTAAGTTAATAAACTCATAATATACAGATTATTCAGAATTATAGTCTCTTTTTTGTGTTTGATCTTAATTATTTCAACACTATTTACATTATACTATTCCAGCATTGTATTATTCATTATTATTTATGAATGGTCTTTTTTTATATATATTTCTCCAGATATTTTTCAAGCTATATATTCTCTGATTTTAAGAGAGAAATGAATATATCATGAGATCCAAGGGATTATTCATCCAAGAACATAACATTTATATTGTCTTCACTATATAGAAAACATACTCAACGAGATAGAAAACACGTAAGTTTTCTCTACATATGAAAACTACATATTTTATTCTCTTGAATTTTTACTTGTTTGTCGCGAGATAAAGCAACGTCAAATATTGACGTAAGCATCGAAGTATTCCGTATTCCATGATCTCATTAGCCAAGAAAAGTCAACATTTTTCTGTGAAGCTTTTCCACAACTTCATCAATATGGGACATAGAGAGGTTTTTTTTTTCTTTTGTAACTACGTTTTAAAAAGTGTATTTGGCTTGAAAAAAAATATTAAATTAATTATAATTTTTTTAGTGTTTTCCGATGGTTTTGATGTGTTGGTGGTGTCAAAATTGAAAAAATTCATTTTGATACATTTTCAGACAAAAATATTTTGTAAAAGCATCATACACCACAATACCAAATACAGGGTTATATTAATTTTCTTTTATTTTATTATATGATACAAAATACTAAAATTAATTTACAATCGACCTAATACCGAAGAATAAAATTCAATGAAAATCCAACATTAAAGGTTGGAATTGAAAAAAATAAAAAGAAAAAGAAATAAAGAAAAAGAAAAACACAAGAAAAAAAAACAAAAGGGCTAACAAAAAAAACCTAAATGTGCAGGCTTGAGTGGCCCGATGCGACTAAAACTGTTACAATAAAGCATAGGCGTAAGCATGCATGCCTAGGCAAATAATTATTATTTTTTCACAAAGGGTGCATGACATGTTATCTATTCTTTCTTTTCAAAATAAAAAATGAATAGGTAACAAGTTGTTTGCTATGATAAATAACTTATTCTCTTTTCCCCAGAATCTCATCATCATAAAGGTGGCTGAAAAATCAATGGAGATGATTTTTTATCACAAATTCCATTTCAACCATTTTTAACTTGAAAGAACCAAAAAAAAAAAAAAAACACCATAAAGACCTAAATAAACCCATTTCTAGCATTAAATAACTTGAAAAATGGTTGAAAAAACAAAATTCAACCCACATTAATAAAACTTCTCAACCTCACATCTACCAATGTAGGCAAGGTGAAGGCCAAACAACACCATAATAGAACTCCTTTGGTTAAATGAAACTATTTGACACTAAGATTGACCTTTTTCGGAGCTAGGATCAATGTCAACGAATCACTTTCTCTCTCCTCGTTGTTTTCATACGAGTTTCTCTCACCTCTCTCTAACTTAAGGTTGAAAATTAAGAAAATAAACTTTTAGACCAAAATAAAAATTGTAAGTAGTGTAATTAGCCATATATTTTCTCTTGAACTTTTAGGACACAATGAAATAACTCTCTTTGAATGAAATCATTTGTCACCAAAATCAACCTTTTCATGGTCAAAATTGGTGTTAACAAATCACTTTCTATTTTCTTGCTATTTTTAGACTAGTTTTTATCTCCTCTCTTTAGCTCAAGGATTAAAAAATAGAGAAAATAAACGTTTGGACCAAAATAAAAATGTCAAGCAATGTGTAGTAAGTCAAATATTTTCTTTGTGTTTAATATGTTAGTCCTCAATCTTTAAATTTTGTAGTTTTACTATAATTTCAAGCTTGGTTTATTCAGATAAGATTATAGCAAGGTATGATTGAAAGAAAACAAAAGGTTTGAAAATGAAAAAAAATAGTAATGTGTTTCACTATTCATATTGACTGAAATTATCCTCGCGTTTTAGTTGTTTTGTTAATTATAATGCATTAAAGTGTTCATATTTATAGCTTTCTAAATACACTAAATTACTATTTTAGTCAACATAATTTTACTTATGTTTCTTCTATTATTGATCTTGGATTGGTTGTCATATTTCATACCATTATAGTAGAAATTGTCAAAGAATTATCTTAACCCAATAACTTAAACTATTAAGTGAGGTTCTAAGATATGATTTATATTATTCTCTAACACACCTCCTCAAGTGAAAGCCCTTTGAACTTGAGACTTGCACAAACTCACACTACCTTGTGCTTAATTTTTATAAAATAGAATTGGGTTGTGAGATTCAAACTTGTGACCGCTTTGTCATTAATGCTCTGATATCATGTTAAAAAATCATCACAGTCTAATAGTTTAAATTGTTAGGTGATGTCGCAAGATATGATTTTTATTATTCTCTAATAAAAATGATGCCTTGCATTTTTGTTTTCCCTTCTCTTCACATGATATAAAAGCCATAATCTTAATAACTGTTGTTTTCAGGTGTTTGTTATTAGTTTAGGTGTGGGTTTTATTAACTAAGTTTAATAAGAAAATTTGAAGGATATAGATGTAGATCCCATTTAAAAAGATGAGGTTTTTAGAAAGTTGTTACCGAAGATGCTAGAATGGTTTCATTGGACAGTGATGAAGATAATGATAATGATGATCCTTTCAAATGTGATAAACAAAAAATATCTAGGCAAAATTTGTATTAGATCTCCTTATTAACATTTTAAATTGTGTCGAAGCAAGTGTTATTTAAGGTGCTCATGAAGCATTGCTTTACAAGAAGAAAATAGATTGGCAAATACATTTCAAGATAATCTCTCCCTTTCATAATAATTCTTTAACACAAATAAAAAAAATGTGGAAAGAGATTTCAATGGACGTTGATGAAAAGGTTTTTTATTCATAGTTTTTAGCAAAAATATTATCAAAGAATCATCTTAATCTAAAAATTTAAGTTGTCAGGTGAAATCTCAAAATATGATTTATATTATTTTTTAATACACCCCCGCTCAAGTGAAAGTTTTTTAGGCTTGAAACTTATACAGGCTCATACTATTTTATGCTTAATTTTTATCAAATAAAATAAGATGATGAGATTTAAACTCATGATCATTTTGATCAACAAAACTCTGATATCAAATAATCATCCCAACCCCAAAAAATATTAAGCTATTAAATCTCATTCATCGCAATAAATGTTAAAAAATAATAACTCTATAATCAAAGAAACTTATTAGAGGTAAGAGATAGCAACAACAAACAGTTGAATTCCAATACATAAGACCAGTCTATAATGCATATATGTGGTGCAAATTCAAGTAAAAGCACTAGCCGTATAGTTCCTCCAGCTTGGCTTGCTTCCAATTGACGTATAGCTTCGCATTATCAGTTCAATCATCAATATGCATCCAAACCACTAGAATTATTTCCATAGCTTGTTGCATTACTTTTGTCGAGTAAAACTAGGCTCTCCAAATAGGAACCAATGAAGGTACGGGAAGGTTCTCCCCAAATTCGAAGATCCCGAACTTGCTGGCTCTCCAGGTCACCGGAAGCTATCCAGCCACGCTTCATCTCCATTAAAAGTTCCTCCTTCCTAATTCCTAATGCTCTGGGAATACCCTCCCCTTGTGCAGCAAGGGTCAATACCAGTTTGGTCCATGACTCCACCACACCATACTCCTTCATCACCCATATATGGAACTGAACAGAAGACAAAAAGCTAGCCTGGCATACAGAGATGGAAGATTCTTTATATACCATAAGGGACAAACATGAGGGCCTCACATTAGCCAAACAGCTAGGCAATTCAATCTCAAGAAAAACCTCATCACTCATATCAAACCCCAAAACCACATTAGAAATCCCTTCATGTTGGTCTGCCCGATAAGCAATCCAATGAACAGCTCCATTCAGGAATGCTGATGAAACACGCTGATCAGTGTCATATCTCAATGGTCCTGTCTGTGGAATACCCCTCCATGAACCCTCATTAAGTGAGTAAAGCGCTATTTCTGGGAAATTTTCGCTGCCAAACTTTGATTTCCGAAAACTGACCATCCTTATCAACTTGTAGTCATTAGCACGGGAATCATAGCCGAATCCAGCAAAGGAGTATACAGGACCCAGGATTCTAGGTTTGACAATCACGTATTTTTGTATCAATGGATTCCAAAGAATGAAGGATACTATAAGACTTCGGAAAATATTTGCAAGGCAAATTAAACCATTGCAAGAACCCATGACATGAAAATATGATTCGGAGCTCTTGAATGGGAAATGAAGTTGCATGTGCTCATTAAAATCCTGGTTATCAAGACGGAGAGAGTACTGCTCTTCTCTCTCCCTTGAACAGAGTCGAAGTAGGAAAAGATTTTGACGATCAGTTAATGAAATTGTATGTTGAAGATGCTTGAAAATGAAGGTTGGGCTCTTTATGAGGGAGTTCCAGGACTTGCACAAACTTGTGCATCGCAACAGGGATTTTATGGGGAGTTTGTAGAGGATCTCTTGTATCAAATCTTCAGACAAATAATCAGACATTTTTTTATCTGTTTAGCTTTGCTTTGCTTTTTATGTTCTTGGCAGCAGAGAGAAACAGGAAAGTAAGCAGGTCAATTGGGAAGGAAGGGTAACGTTCATCAACGGTTGTTTAGTTTGTATCAAGTTTAACCCAGCTACTCAAGAACCCTGTTAATTCCAAATAAGCATAATAATAGCTTACCGTCTTGAAGAGAAAACTCCCCATACCTTTCAAAAGTGTGAATTTTTTAGCAACGGCAAGCATAACCAATACCTAACCAGCCAAAAGGTAGAATTCTTAATGGCAAGATTAAGACTTTGGGGTCTTAATGAGAGCTTAAATGCTAGTAATAAAGAGCAATCAACAAAAGGAATACAAAACTTTTCTTCCTCTATCATCAAATGGGCGAAAGAACAGTATTTAGCTTGAAAGCTTAGATGATGACAATATCTTGCAGACCCAAATGCATAAAATCAATGAATAACAAGAGTATCAACAAAACCCGAAAAAGGAAAGCAAGGAAAGATTGAACTTGGAAAAATTGCAGCTACTTTCTACACTACACAATCAAGTTTCAAACTTTACATGATGTTATAAGAATAAAACACGGTGGGTTATAAATTATTACAGAGAGTACCTTGGAGGAAGTCGAAAGCCAAGCATGGTGGTTTGTGTCAGTCGTTGGAACTTAGGATCAGCTTGTTGATAAGAACAATAAAAACCAGCCGGCAACTTTGAAAACCATGACAATCAATGCTCAACTCTAACGTGGCATTCCGTAAGCAAAACGAAAAAGTAAAGAAACTGTAGTCTGCCTTGTAAAATCATCCCCAATTTAAAAAACTAAATTAAACAGTTAAATTGATAAAATAACTTTTTAAATAGTATAAATATATTTTTTTTTATTATGTATATTTTAATGGTAAAAAATTATTTAAAACAACTATTTATATTTTTAATATATTTCATGTTAAATTCATTTTTATATAATTATATAACTAATTTAGATATTTTATATATAATATAATTATGATATTATTAATTATATAATTAATATGAGTAATTTATAAAAATAATATAAAATGTAATGAAATAATATTAAAATTAAAAAATATAATTTAAAATTAAACTTAAAATTTATTTATATGAATATTTTTAATTTTTAATTTTATATGTTACTGTCCAATTTCCAACTGTTAATGTCTGACGTCCAACAGTTACTATCTGACTTCCAACCGTTACTGTCAAATTTTGAATTGTTACTGTTCAATTTCCAACTGTTACTATCAGACTTTCAACCATTACTGTTTGACTTTGAATCGTTACTATCTGGCTTGGAACCGTTACTGTTTGACTTCCAACTGTTACTGTCTGACTTTCAACTGTTATTATTTGACATAAAATAACAAAAAAATAAAAATCATCACAAATATCAAATTAACAACAAAAAATCTACAAAATCAAGAGATATTAAAGAGAAAATATAAAAAGCTTTTAAATAAGCATACCTTTTAATTTCAGCTAATTAACACAACCGATATTATTAATTAACCAGGGAATAATTGATTCTTGTTTTTCTAAATTTAGAAGAAGAGTGAGGCACAATACAAGATTTAAAAAAAAAAAAAAAACAAGTTTCTTTCCTTGCTTTTAAAAAAAAAAAAAACATTGTCGACCAACAGCTATAAAAATAGCCGTTAGTAACGTTAATTTCATTTTAGCTATTTCTACAGAAACATATAGAAATAGCTCTTTTTAAATTGAATAGCTATTTTGGTTTCTTTTTGGCTTACCATGTTAGAATGGTAAAATAAAGAAATAAAAGTTATAAAAACATGTTTTTAAATTTATTTTTTTATTTATCTCTTCGATTGTAGATGCTCTAATAATGGTCAAAGTGGTTTTACCTTCCAAAAGCAGGCAGCTTTGAAAATGAGGCCTGTTTAGGTTAGCAACTGGCTGGAGAAAGGGAATTGACATTGGCCCAAAAATACCCCATCTGTTGAAAAGAACCCTAAGCTCTAACATTCAATTTTTTAAAAAGAAAAATAATTTCACCTTCTCGACAATTAAATGCAGTGAGACCTTACTTTTATCTTTTTAATTGTTATTTCTCAGAAATTACAGTTTATACACTATACACTGGTCAACACAAAATTCATGTTTTAGCACAAAAGCTAAAATATCCCTGAAGATGATTGTAGTTGTGTAATTGCATTGATTTCATTGGTTTTGTAATATTTTTATTTTTCACTTAGTTCTCTCTCTATAAAAATGTTATCAATTATATAAATAAATAGTAAAATATAAAAAGTAATTTTTAAAAACAAACACTTTCGAAAGTAATTATCTCTTTAAAAAAATATTATTTATAAAGATTTTGAAGTTTTTATTTATTTGAAAAAGATACCGTGTTAATTGACACTCAAACTGGTAAATGAACACCCTTTACTGATATTTTACAAAAAGATTATTTTTATTTTTATTTTAGTTCCTTGGTAGAAAGATATCCTCTAATATCAATCAAAACTAAATCTCCTCTCCAAGACATTATTAAGAGTACCTCGTATGCCTCGAAAATGATCTTTACAGTTTTTAGAGGAGAAAACTAAAGTGGGCAGCCTCCAAAGTCCAAGACGTGGGAGAACTAAACAAAATACTAATAATAATGATGACAATAAATAGAAACGGCACTGGCGACTTTTCCCTTTACTTTCCAAGTTCATTCACCAAGTAATATTGACTAGATTATCAAATTCTACTGAGCAACTGCGACATAAGCAACTTGTACATTAGGATGTTTCATTGAGTAAGTCTCTGCATCTCATTTTGATCGCCCAGTGTCTCCATCAGAAGAGGAGGAGCATATTGTGCTGTCCCCTGGTGCTCCTCCGAATCCTGACAGAATGAAAGAATGATAGCATCAATTGACATCTCCACCACAGCGAAGAAGAGAGTCGCAACGACATAACCGAGAGCCCAGCAGACCTGCACACGTACAGAAACGCACAAAATAAAGACATTTTGAATCACTGGTTTCTATAACATAGAAAAAGTACCAAGGAAAGATATTGTGCAACTATTTGAATATCTAGATGTCTGGCTTGGAATTAAACCACATACCAGCACAGGAAGCAGTGGGGAGGAAATCTTGTTATGAGATGATCTATATTTGTGGGTATCCAACATCAGGAAAGCAAAAAGTGCACTTGAGAGGCTGACACATAACTTTCCAAGATATAGAATGACATCTCCAATCACATTCACCCTCCCTATTCTAAGGATGTTGCTGATGATCAATTCAGTTGCAATTGCAGAAGCTCTGCAGAAGCTTTTACCTGTTATAGCTATCTGCAGAAGGTAAAAGAAGAAAATAGCACATGGATCAACGAAAGAACCAAGCTTGAACAGACAATGAGTCCTCAAATAAATTCTGGGCGTAAGGAAATGTATTATGACATGGTGACAATTGTGTGCCAGCCAATAAGAGAAAACAACTGAATCCATTCCAGAGTTTTTTAATTAAATAAAGCAGGTAAAGTCTTTGGAACAACAATGGGTATCCTTGTTCATCCTTCAATAAGGACATAATTGGGGACTGTACTGCAAATGGCAAGTCCCATTGCCATATTAGATTACCGTGACTTAACAGGGCATATCTTACAAAATATACCCAAGCAGCCATGCAAGACATGATATGACAAATTGATAGTTTTGAACCTTACCATTATATAAGCATTGCGGTTCACAGATCTTATAATCCACTCAATACACTGAAAACAAAACCGAGAAGTGTGATATACTGTCTTTCCCATACAGCTTTCAGGAGTAGTATTAGCAACTTTCAGTTTGCGACGAATTGACTCAAGTATGAAGCGAACAGATTCCACAAACGACAACACCAGGGAGCCAAGAGCCACAGAACCAAGGCTGTACCGTATAAGCTGCTTCATTGAGGAAAAAACAGGTAGGAATGGAATCTCTGGCTGCATTGCGAAAAATAAACAGCTTAAAAAAGTTATGCTCAGGTAACATAATTTGCAAAATATCAATTACAAGTACATCTAAAAGCAATCAAGTCCAGAGTGGTCACAGTAAGGTTGTGTCAGAATGAGACCATCCCATCAAAAGCATATAACACAAGCATTTCCTGGATATGATGAATTCACATGATCGATTTTTGCATAATTGTCAATACTAGATGTATGATTTAGTGTCTTACCGATGTCTCACCACGAGCCCAATAATAGGAGGCAACAGAACCCGCAATCACAGTTGAAGAGCAAGCTATAAAGAATTGGGTGGCCCAGTAACAACCAAATAGGTGGAAAAAAATTGCAATTGATATGTGAGGAGTATAATGGATACTATAACCACAGCAACGATCACAGTTGACCCTTTTTGATACAAGATCATATGCACAGCAATTGGAGTTGCAATTGTTCTGGACAATCTGGCCGGAACTAAACAAATAGAATGCAGCTGCAAACCAGAACATATAAAAGATTCCAAGGATAGCATATGGCATCACTGGAAAGATTATGAGTGCTTGAACTTCTCCTATGACCTTTGCAGCAACCTGCATACAGAGTAAAAGAGTACTTCATTCATTCAGAATTGCATCAACCTATTCTATGGTTGATCAATAATGAATACCAAATTGTGCCTGAAGATATAGCTCATCACAATTAGACGATTGAGAAAGTGGTATTCTCACTTTTCAATAAAGAAAAAAGAAATTTTGTCATATGCTCAGGCACATCATCTGCAAAAGAAGCAATCCTGGGAAATTTTCTAATTCTAGAGTATGGATTTCTAGGTACTAGGTAGGTCCTGTAATTTAGAATTATTGATCATCCAAGTGCCGTACATCTATTGAGCATATCTTTGGTAGTCTAGTAGTTGATAGTAGTGGTATATCTTAATTTGGCACCACGATTCAGTGGAATCCAAGGTGAAGATGAGCTGAAAGGTAATCCAGTCAAGAAAGGTGTTTTAACAATCAGGCATTCCTAACACTTGCAAGGGCAATGCATAATTGCATTTATAAGTTCCCAGCGACAGAATAAGAATTAAGCTGTGATCTGGTTGGCTGTATCACTACAATCTAGTTCAGGAATGGAACACAATTAAAATGCAAACACATCTTAAAAACTTCACTAAATTAGATTTACCAGATTATAAGTTGCTGAGGTTGGAGCACTAAAATCTGCATTACCATTGAATGGGCCTACGATTGTGAGTCTTCCATAACTCATAAGTTTCTAGCAATCTTTTATTCATTATTATATTTTAGTTTGAGTTAGATATATACTAGCCTTGAGGACAGATGTAGCCATAAGGATGCGGTGGACAATTGCAATTGATGTAAGGATGGAAACAACCATTATAAAAGTCATCAGAACAGCAGCAGCGCGGAGATGATTTAGCTCCTGAAAGATGCAAATTACTTGAGTAAATAACATGACACATGCACATGCAAAAACCACAGCAAATCATGATATTAGAGAGGGAAAGAGAGAGAAATAATCATATACTCATTAATGAGGAAACCCACCCGTCCAAACACGTGGTAGTACGGATCAAGTGCACCAATGATAGGGGAGATCGCATCATTCCCAATCCATCCAGCTAAATTAGACAAAAGCATAATAAACTAAGGTTAACATCTCCAATAATTATTGCCACATTCAGGTGTACAAGGAAACTTCTGTCACAATACTTGGAACCATTGAGACTAAAATAAGTTAGCTACAGAAAACTAAACTTTTAGAACTCGGGAGTCAATCAATGCTGAACAAAAAAGGGCAAAAAGGAAACTCTTTGTATAAAAACTTAGGAAGAACTACTTCACCAACAAGAGCAGAAAAGCTAACAGAACAACCACAACCCAAAACAGGGACATCTTTATTTCCTTTAGTATTTTAAAAAGAAAAGGAACTTGTTTTCTTATTGGTGAAGCTAAGCAGTGCTACTACACTACATTAAAAGAATTGGCTATATCCATGATTCCAAGTTTTTCTAAGTCCACCCTCATAAGAATTACCTTTACCAACATTGCCAACATACTGCTGTATCATAAAGCATTAGAGCTAACCTTTCAGGTAGTAAAACATTGTTACTGCGATAATGAGAATATTAAAAAGGGCAACTGTTATCCAAGGCATTGCAGCAACAAAATGCCGAATCAGCAGTAGCCAGATCACTGATACAAATAGTGGCAAGAGTCCTCCACAAACAATCAATACTGGCCAGGACTTTTCAATGTCAGCCACGTATCTCTGCATACAAAACATAAATGATGAACTTTGACAGCAGAAATCCAACATGTATAGTTGTCTCCATGGAAAAACCAAGTATGCATATGACACAGAGAGGGAGGAATGAAGTAATATAATTCACTTATCCACTGGTATAATCATTCTAAAGAAGCAATGCAGGGGAAAGTCCCCTAACCTTCAAAACTGATGACCGAGCATTGATGGACCTGTGAATGGATTTGTCTATTATAATGTCCTCATTGATGTTCACTCCACCCATTTGCTGCCAATGTCGCATAGATACATTTGATGCACGAGCAACATATTGGCATCTCCAATAAACTGAGATTAAACATACACAATTTTGCAAACAAAAAATTGAAGTTAAGAACCAATATGCCTGTAATCAATCAACATAGTTGCACCCTAATATCCTGGTGATAGTACTTCAGAAAGTTGTGCCTCACAAACAGAATATAGTTTACTTACCATTTACACTTGGGAATATCACAGGGTAACAGGGACCCTGAAGTTGAAGAGATGTGTTTCTCATTTCAGGAGTGAGGAACTCAAAATAGTCATAGTTCCTATCAATCCAATCATCCACAGAGAGACGGATTTCTCCTTCTGGATAATCACACACCCAATTAAGTCCATCTTCTGAGGGAATGGGGCAGTCCAACAAGCATATGCTCCGAGCATTAGCCAACTTGAATTGGCTGTTCTTCAAACCACTAAGATAGACCTGGTTAGAATTTAACCAATATGTAAGCTCCAATTCACGAAGACCAGGGTGTGCATGTCTGTCACCACAAACATTTCCTTTGTAGTCCAGCCCATAAGTAAGCCTGATAAGCCATAACAAAAGCAATCATAATAATGAACAAAGAGCAAAATGTAGATGAAAAAAAAAACATATCAAAGCAAAACTGGAAAATACACACAAGCAAATATGCTTAATGTAGCCAAAATCTAAATACAGTAATTGCACAGATTTGAAGTAGCAACCAGTCAATGTGAAGCAATGTATCGTTTGCTATCCAAAAAACATGTATTATAAGTTGCCAACACCTTCAGCGGGAAATTTATTATCTCACAGTCTAGAGCTCAAATTTGGCACTAGAAAAGTTGAAAATCTCTATTGACCTGTCAAATACAAAACCACTTGACCAAAATTGAAGAGAGATTTTCATTAAAACTTGGGTTGGCATTCCAAATTCCCATTTTCAATTTTTGCTTCATTAATTTTCTTTGCAACCAAACAGATAAACAATAAAAAAGCTATAAAAAAAAAAAAAAAAAAAAAAAAAAAAAAACAGAGAGACCTACGTAACATATGGAAGTTCTAAATTTTACATGAAAGTAAAGACTACTCAGATAATATGAGCAAATGCATAGCTGCTTTTTTTTTTTTTTTTTTCTAAATACAGCTAAAAATAACAAATTTAATAAATTAAAACTAACAAATGTTAAAAAAAGCGATCCCATTTAAGAGACAGCAAATCTTAACATAAAAATCACAAATAAGAAAAAATTACCAAAGAAAATAAAGATACCCCATTTGGGTTTTCGAAGTGAGTATGTTTATAAACAAAGCTAAAAAAGATACTTGCCTTAAAGGGTTTCCTTTGTTGAATCCAAAGCTAGAGTTAACAATCATAGCAACCCAGAATGCTATGAAAATAACAAGAAATGCAACATCTCGACATTTCCTGTTGTGTCTAATGATTCCACTAACTTGAGTACTCCCATCACTTGAAGGGTACCTCCCTATCACTGCCCCTAGAGGTCCTCTCATCTCGCTACACACACTGCCACTGTATGTATCTCTTGCTCTCTTATCTCTCAATGCTCAAGAACTAGAGAGGGAAAGTAGGGGTAGAGGGAGCGGGAGAGACAGAAAAGGGAAAGTATTTTTAGTGAGAGAAAAAAGAGAAGGGACAGTAGAGTGGAAGCTAAAAAAGGGTGTGTTTTAGATTTGGAATAAATTTCAGCAGTAGTTTAATAATTTTGCTTTTGGTTTCAAGACAAAGATACTGTTGAATCATTGATATGTTCTTGCAGAGATTAAGGGGGTGTTTGGATGGGAGTGAGTTTTAATTTGTTTTTTATTAAAATTTAATTATTTTTTTAAGTTATTTTTTTTAATATTTTTGGATTATTTTACTGTATTATTATTAAAAATAAATTTAAAAGAATAAAAAATATATATTATTTTAATATATTTTTTTTAAAATAAAAAAAAACATCTTAAGAAACAAATATTTTGAGAGAATCCATGTAACTGCGGCTTTTGAAGTGGACGCTCCTGATCCATTGGCTCTGCTTTAGAGCTTAGCTTAGCTTTTGTTTTCTTTATTATTTGTACCATCCCATTCCCACCACGGTTACCAAAAAGTCCATGAACAAAGATCCCATCTTCAAATTTATTTTTATTTTCATTCTACGGACTAAGATGTTCTTTTCTTAAAATAAATGATGTTCAATATATTTTTATTTTGTTGGTATCTAGGTTCATTTTATTTTTTTATATCCGCCTTAAATATGTTTAATAACTTAATAACATTAGATTGTCTTATATTTGTTTCACACTCATTGCGGCTATTTAAATCTATAAATACATGGAAAAAGTTGATAGATTTTATTTAATCACGAAATTTTTCTATTAAAAAATAAAAATTTAATTCTTGTCAAGCAATTGTTGAGGCTGTGTCGAGCAAATAGTTTTTGCCTATGAAGTTTTTGGATTTTTATCGAAATTTTCTTTAATTAAAAATCCATTTTTATTTATGTATTTACTTCTTTTCTATTAATAATATGTTTTTTTAATGCAAAACTTATCATGATCTTTCAATTAAAAAATAATAATAATCGTGTTTTGATATATATATAATGGCATAAACAAATAATTGAGAATAACCCCCGGGACGATTAGATGATAGGGTTTCTAGATGCCTAGTTTTGGTTATATGGCTACATAAAGTAACACTTTGGCTTCTCATTAAATTTCAAGAGTTTTTTTTTTGTTTTAAATTAAAATTTTTAGTATTTTTGTATCAAAATATTATTTTAATATATTTTTAAATAAAAAACACTTAAAAATAAATATGCGGCAGTACAAAAAGGCACAAGTCTCTGTAATTGTCGCACACAATCCTTGACATTTGGTTAGGGCTAGCTGGTTCAGAGCACCTCCACTTCACTTTGGATCTGAGACACAAAACTACCCTAACAAGTAATAACACCACCTCCACTGTCGACTCTTCTTTATAGAAATTTAGCATTCGCCAAGTCCCTTTTTTTCTAACTTTAGTTGTAGTTGTTTCCCTTCATTTGGTCAATAAACCCAGCATATGTGTACCTTTCATGTAATACAAGCATGCCTGGCGCTGGAAAAATATGCTGCTTGCTTGGAAGGAAAGGTACTCATGGAATTGTAGTCTCGACTATTTAATTTCCCTTTTTTTTTATCTCCTTCGTTTTGTGAGCTCTACAAGAAGCTTAAGATAAACAGAGAACAGTGAGTGGAGGAAACAGAGTCTACATCAGTTGTGCATCATCGTCTTCTCTTTGTATTGGGGTGTGCTAATTCATGTTTCACTTTTTTATGAATATATCTGTTGGATGGTGATGCCTAACATGTAAGAGAGATTTGAAGACAACACAGCCTAGCACAGATCTTCCACTTTTGCATCTAGAAACTTAAACCCGTCCCAAAAGTTGACACAACTAGTTGCACATAGATGGCATGCGGTAGGAACACTTGCAACGCGTAGAAAAATCAGAATTAACATTACTGCTGATACAATGGCTGCTAAATACAGCATTCCTATGTAGCTGCAAAAACTGGAAGTGCATAGATGATGAGAAACACAAATGCCTAAGCCCCAAAACATTAAGAAGATCCGTTTGTTTTCCATGGCAGAAAACTATAAATATCAACACCAGAAGTGATATCTTTGGCAGCTTGATGGTCAGGATCCATGTGCATTTTATAAGATGAGAAATACATGAATCTGTAATAGTTTAGGCTTTCACGATAAAGCTAGTAAGACTCACATAGCAACATCTGGGTCCAACCTTCTTTGAATAGCAGCCGCAGCCTATAAATGTAATGTGACTTGTCAATGATAAGCTGGAGAAAAAGATAATTGAACAGCAAAGACAAAGCAAGATTGTTTTCATCACCTCAAAATTGCCAAGCTTGTACTGGTAAGCCATCTCTTCTCTCAGCTGGGCTTGTTCTTTCATTGCTTGTGCCTATTCAAATCAAGACGATGAGACAATCATAATTTCCTAGATTTCAACAAATAATCCATAATTAGAAAGGGAAAGGAAGCTAACCATTCCACTCTGCATAGAACGCTTTAAAGCTTCCACCTCTGCTTCCTTTTGCTTTTCACGTTCTCGCATTAGTTCTTGCCTGGAAGAAATGAATGAAAATAATTGGAAAAAAAAGCAAGAACAAAAATATAAAGCTGTCATAGTTTTCAGTCAATGAAACCAAGATTGGTAACAAAACTTGAAAGACAATTAATGTAATTTTTTTCTTATGTTCTGCACTTCAGCAGTTCATAACTAGTTCAAATTACCTAGTGTGGAATTACAGGTGTACTTGTTTATTTAGTTTGAGGTCCCTAGAAAAGATTAACTGATGAACTTAAAGAACTTCAGGATGCATAGCCATTTCGGACTACTTTTGCACCAAAATAAAACATACAAAACATATTTACAGGTATAAAATCAGCCGTATTAAACCAGATTAAACCATTAGCTCACAAAACACAAAAATTAACATTCTATGGAAAATCTCCACATTTTCAAACTCTAAAGAGAGAGTGAGAAGTGAGGAAAGATAACAGGTGACCAAGAAGTACTCTTGGAATCAAGGTTAAGAACAATGAGAAAGAACAGGGAATGATGCATGTGTATGGAAAATTGATTCTTAGAAGGATAGCAGCAGCAAGTATGGCAGTATATAAATCAAATAGCATGTAGATGTAACAAGCTACAAAAACTGCAACAAAACTGGAATGCCAGATCCCTTTCAATTTATTAGACTGAGATTGCAAAGAGTGACATACCGACGCTGTTCTTCATCATTAAATACAGTACGCTCTGATGCAATGACCTTCTTGAAACCTTTCTTCAGTTCCTTTTCCATTTTATGTTGGTAATAAGCATCAAGGTTATAATATCTGAAACCACAAAAATGGAGAATTCTTTGTAACCATAATATGGAAAGCATTAATTCATCCTATTTTAATGCCATCCACTCTACAGTTGAGAATTACATTATCTAACAGGGGGCACTGCAGTCGAAGTGTCCCAGTATCTTCTAGATGTTTTTTTCCTACATAAAATCTAAATAATATAATAACAGGTCCTCATGGTTTTAACTGAATTTAAATTAGCAGCAGGAATAGACCATTCGCCAATCCCACCCAGTCCTTATTCCTTTTTACCTAGTAACTTTATTGCCCTTGTATTATTTCCATAATGAAATATTCAAAGTTCCTTTCAAGGAGTAACACAACTGAAGAGAGTCTATAAGCATCCATGTGATATCAGAAAAGATACATACTTTTTGGAAGGAAAAGTTGCCGTGTTGTGATCCTCCATGAATCTGTAAAATCATTGACAATAAGAAATTAAGACAGTGCTCAAAATTTTCAGTTGGAAAGTTGCACCAAAGCTGCATGCTAGGCTATATTTCATCAGTTGTTTCTCTGATGAAAGAAATGCATGGAATCAAGAATTTTTTATGCACTTACTGTTTGAACATTTGCTTCTCTTCCCAGTTTGGCAGGCTTTCTAGATTCACCTTTAAAGAGATCCAAACAATTAAAACATGACCTATAGCTCCAAATAGCATGGTCAACAGTAGTAGGATAAACAGAATATAAAAGAATTCAACAGAATTAACATCATTAATCTCAAGTTTCAATCCATCCCCACCTGCCTATAAATAACCCCCCCCCCTCCCCCAAAAAAAAAAAAAAAAATATATATATATATATATATATAAAATAAAATAAAACAAAATGTAGCATGGGGTAAAAGAAAAATCATAAACAAATACCTGTTTCACTTCCGCCAACCATGCAGTGAACTCTGGTCGTTTATTCCTACAAAACAGAGATTAATATATAAGATCAGTGGAGTATAGTTATGCAAAAGAAGGATAAAATCTAAATTAAGTATAAAATTTATCAGGCAATATGATTTGACAGGAGAATGGAAGTGGTATTGAAACAAGTTTAATAACATCACAGCAACCTCAAAGTCTGAATGAAGCTTAAGAAACAGCATAACATGTGAAGCAACATGGAAGATGAATCAAGGAAACATTCTTAACATGTCAGCAACATGGAAGATGAATCGAGGAAACATTCTTAACATGTCAATTCACTCCCAACCACTAATTTAGCATTCCCGAGAACCTAGGTCTCTTATGTTTGTCTAACATAATTTATTAAATGGAGTGTGACCATTTGAAAACAAGGTTGATCCAAGGGAAAACTAGTAATTCCCAACCAATGGTTTATGCACAAGATGAAAGATTTAGAAACAGAAGTCACAAAACCTAGAATCCAATCAACTTTGAAGTACAAATCCTCATGTGACAAAAAGCCAAATCACTCAACTCTGTTAGACCTAGATTCTTGTACTGATTAAGTAAAAAAGGAAGGTCCAAGATTTTCAAAATGAAGGTTTTGTATTACCATTACCAAAATAACTGTTGGACATCAAATATTCAAACTTCAACAAATTCCCTTTACTGAGTTTGCCATCAATAAAACAAACGAGCAGCATTAAATATGCATAGCTTTCACAATTTCGTAACAAAAAACCGTCAATGACAAAATTTTTACTGCATATTTATTACCCAATCCCTTCCGGCGGACCAAAATCTCAACATTGACGGTGCAAAAACATAAACAGCTCAATTCTATAGGCCTCAATATGACCCTGATACTAAGTTACTGTGATTTCAGGTTTCTCATTTCCACTACTTTTCCTTAACAAAATTTTGTCCAAGGCACCCAAACAAGCAAACAGAAAAAAAACAACAAGAAGAGGAAGGAAAAGTAGTAAAATTTGTAGAGCGAGCTAGCAAGCCAGCCCAAACTCTCAATTCATTGAAGAAGAGGAAGAAAAAGAAAAACTGAAAAATCCAACTCAATAGGCCTATACATCCTACCTCCACTAACCTGCTACAATGATCTAATTTCCCATTTCCAAACCCTAAAATTATTATTATTCAAATTTCATCTACTTTTACACACACAACACTTAATAATACTGCATCTTCAAAATTACAAAAAAGAAAAAAAAACATTTTTTTATTAAAGAAAGAAAAAAAAACCATACCACATATCAGTTTCTCTAATAATCCCATACTTGCCCCATGAATTAGTAACTGCTCCCTTTTTCCCTTTCTCCTTCTTTTTCTTTTCTTTCTCCTTCCTTTCCCTCTTCTTTTCTTTCTCTCTTTTCCTCCTTTTCCTTTCCCTCTCTTCCTCTCTTTCCCTTCTTTTCCTCTCCTTCCTCTTCCTTCTCCTCCTCTCCGATTCTTCACTCTCACTCGAATAATCCGACTCTGATTCCGACTCCGAATCTGAGCTTCTTCTACTTCTGTTCCGTTTCCGGGACTTTCGCTTCGATTTTCTGCGTTTGGTGTCTTCGTATTCTGACTCCGACTCGGAATCGGTGCTATCTCGCGATCTCCTCCTTCTATGTGATTCGGATTCGGAATTTTGTTTTCGAGATTTGTCTTTTGATTTTCCGCTGCTTTCTACGACGTCGCCACCTTTATCCGACGCGGTGCCGTTTTCATCTTTGGCCATTTTTTTCTCCTCTCGTGGGTTTTAGGTTCTGTGGAAGATAAGTGAGATTTATAAAGTAGATTATGATTGAGTGAGCTCGAGCTAGATATGCCCTGTTTGGATTCTAATTAAAATTAGAAGACCAGAAAAAAAAACTTTGAAGTTTGAACTCCCCCAGCGTGTAGTTCCAACCCAACAATTTTTTTTTTCAACCAAAAAAACAAAAAGCAAAAGGAAAGTGGGCTTACACCAATACTGAAAACTTATAAAAGCCCATTTCATTATGGGTGTTGTTCTGTGTTTGTATATTTATTTTTAAAAATTTATTTTTGATATTATCTCACCTTCAAACAATATAAAAACATTATAAAACGTAATTCTATGCAGAGTAAATCCATGAAAATATTAGAGAAGTGTTTGTGGGGATCAACATTTTTTACTGCTAATTACTTTCAATATTTAACAAAATAATTTCCCAATGATTAATTTTGAGGGGAAGGGATATGATTCAAATATTTCTCCATACAAATTTGAAAGCTGAAGCTACATTGTCGAAGAATCTGAAAGCCCTTTTCACTACTTGGTTGAATGTGCACATGCACCTTGCCAGGATTTGGCAGCATCTAGTCTAAGAGTTTTGGGAGAAATCGAGCGACTCAATCGTTATACTTGCTGTCTTGAACTAAGAATTGTCTTTGTTTCCTCATCTTCATCTATATTATCAGCTGCTTTCATGTTCTCTAAAAGTCCATCCACTTCTTTCCCAAATCTGATATACGACTTGATGAGCGCATGATACATTTCCCTACTTTTTGGGACCTTAGTCTCCAACAAGCCCACAAACGCTTCTACTCCATGGGCGTCCCCGTTATCACCAAGCCAATTCAATATGTTGGATATCATAGCAGGTTTCGGTCTCCACCCTGTATTTTCTGTCTCTGCAGCCAGAGCTTCTTTCATGCATTCAAAAGCCTTTTCCATATTCTGCTTATCCATATACCCTGCTGAAATAATAGACCAACTACTTGGATTTTTCATCTTTTGCTTTTCTATTATGTCTTGAAGCATTGCCTCGGCTTTTTCAGGTAAACCTTTCCTAGAGTACCCGATGAGGACGACATTTGGCACTCGAAAATCATAATATTGGCAAGATGATTGCCAGTCCTGCAGCAATTTCTCGGCTTCTTCAAGGTGACCAAGCTTGACTAGAGATCCTAAGATGGTTACATAATCTCTATTGAGTTGCTTCTTGCAGTTGGCTTTTGCAAGCTCCCACAACCTCATCATCTCATCCTTGTTCCCAAGACTTGCATAGAGCGAAATCAAATGATTGTAGCCTAGTGCATTTTTATTAACCTTCTCTTCACATTTTTTCAAGTAGACAAGTGCTTTCTCTTTCAGACCTGCTTCTAGATAGATATTAGCTACTGTGGCAAATGTTCTCCAGTCCATGGTGATATGCGACTGGCTCTCCATTTCTCGTAGAATTTTCTCCACGTTATCAAAGTCAGATCTTTCCCCATAAGATTTCAAGCAAATTCTGTAGCTGAAAAGGTCAGGGGAAATGCCATTCTCCTTCATATCTGAAAGCACATCAGGAACTTTCTCTAGCATGCCAGTGTTGACATAGAGGCACATGAGATCATTGTAGCTCAAAGCAGTGGAAACAAAACCCAGCTCCTTCATCTTCTGCACATGGGAAAGGGACTTTTCAACAAGACCACTTCTGACATAACAGTTCAAAAGAGCACCATATGTTTTGTGAATTTTATCCTTTTCATCCAAGTTTTTGAAGTAGCTCTCAGCAGATTCCAGTCCATGAACTTTGCCAATCAGATCCAGCCGCACAGCATGGTCAGATGGTGAGAAATTGCAGAGTCTGTTGCTACTCATCCACTGAGAAACCTGCACAGACCAGGATCCAAACAAAAAATATTAAGAGATGTTGAACCTTATACCTGAAAGTGCCAGTCAAGATCCAGACATTACATGGCGCTAAGAAAAATTTAGCATTCAGGTCTTCGATACAAGAGAAATGTTCAGATATTGGCATAAAAATATGTTAATATTGAGACTTAAATGGTATCGTCGATGTTCCAACTTAACGAAATTCAACTTGTTATTTGTCCATTCATTTATTGAGAGCAGTACAAGAAGTCAAAAGCTCCCTGATCCTAATCAAATGAACCCAACAAGCATGAAAAACACAAACAAATATTTCAGTTTTTCTCCACATTTCCCCATTAGCAAATACAACTGCAGGCATAATTAAAAAAGTAGCACCAAGCACCGAAATTCAGTAAAAGTTATCCATTTCTACAATACAAAACACAATCCAACACAAAACAAAACCTACATTTATCTTCCTCTCCTTCCCCAAAGTTTCTCATCAATCAAACAAGGGTTTTGGTTGCAGAGTATCAAAATCAAGTCACTCATTGGCCACTAACCTCAAGAGCTTGTTTAAAGCGTTTGCGTTCACGAAGGCCTTTAACAATTGTTCGAAGCTCGTAGTCTTTAACTTTCTTGCCCTCTTCAACCCACTGATCAAGCACTGAAGCCAAACTGATACGTGGGTCACCAAGTGGACTGATTCTAGAATAAAGGTTGTTCCTTTGAGTTGTTGCCTTTCTGAATGATCTTCTCACGATTGCATTTGCTACCAGGTTTTGGGTTCTGTTTACAAGAGAAGAGAATAGCGCTGCCATTTTGGGAAATCGAGAATTCAGTGATTATAGTGAAGGAAGAGAGTGGATGGTAGTTTTTCTGGGTTAATTTAAGAATTTGGAAGAGGAACTTAGGATTAGGGTTTTAGAGGGGTTTAAGCAGGTGAAGCTCACTCTCCTCTTAGGACTTCGAGCCTTCTTTCTTGTAAAATTATCGAACTCGACTCGCCTTTGATTACTATCTAGTAGAGTTCTGATTGGCATCATGTCTTTTTTATTGAAATAATATATTTCGGTTTCAGGATGTTAAATATAATTTTAAAATTTAATTACAAAGTGTGTGAAAACTTTACTTGAGGATTACTAATTGTTCTCAAAGCAAATCAAATTAAGTTAAATTTATATATTTTATTGTAAACTTTTAAAGTTTAGATCATTTAACTTTTTAGATTTTTTACAATGTATTATAAAAAATAATAATATAATTTTTCTTTATTAAAATAATTATTATTATAATAATATTTGTGAAGCAATGTATCCATTTCTTAAATAAAAGATATAATGATATTTGTTTTATATAATAATTACCAAATATAATTATTTTATTAAAATTTTCTGAGAAAGTGCAAATTATAAAACACCTAATAAATTTATAATATAAAAATTAGAAATTAAATAACCATAAAATTAATTAAATAAACAAATTCAAAATATTAAAATTAATATAAAGATTTAGGTTTAAGATTGTTAGGATTAATCAATTTCAATCCTTTAAACTGAGGCTATATAGCATACTAACTAATAATAATCAAAGTAAAGCTTAAACATGTAACACATTAATTTTAATTTTCTAGCATGAACAAACATCACTTGGACCATATACAGCTCTAATATACGCCGCCTCCCAGATTAATAACAACACCACGAAATTTCTCACTATTTTTTTTTTTTTAACTCTACTTCTGTTTATAATAGACCTTTGTAAAACATTTTTTTGAATTAAATAGGATGATTTAAATATAATTATATTATTATTTAAAACGTGTGGAAAATTATTGTGCAGATATTATATACATAAACTATTTTGCATTGTAGACTACACTATAAATGTTTATAATATTATAAAAGGCATTGATTTTTTAATTTTTTATTTAAAAAACTACTAACAACACATGTTGGATCAAGATATGATTGCTTGATCCAAGATTATTAAATCTAGAAAATATTTTACTTACAAAATTATACTTAGCCGAACTTCCTTTTTTATATATATATAAAAAAAAGGTGGGGAAACTTACCGGTACCTCTTTATCAAATAAATAAGTTTAAGGCCATCATTATAAAAACAATATATGATATTTCTATCAAAATTATATTCCAACTTATAAAATTATAAAATTATACATTTTTATATGTAAATATACATCCAACATGTAAACTTAGAATAAAAACATAACTTTAAAAATTATTAAAACATGTTAGATTAAGATATGACTGCTTGATCCAATACTATTAAGAAAGGATTTTAAAATTTCCTATAAAGTTTCGTTATTTTTTTTTTAATAACAACATTCCTAAAACTGTTTAATAATTTTTTTTTAATAAAAAATGTTTTTGAATTAACTTTCATATTAACCAGGACTACATCTCTTTTTTGGGTGATATTAAGAGTGTATTTTTCATGCATCTCTAAACCAATAAAATCAAAGAATCAAACATGTCTTCTTAATTATTAGATTAACTTCTTAATATAGAAAATTACATGCTTATCCATTAACTCATTATTTTTTCACAGTATTTAAAAGAAAAAAAAATACAAAGTTAAATTCTCAACTAGTTTAATATTAAAAAAATAAAAGCAACTAAGATAATTTTGAAAAAAAATCATATAAAAAACTAAATATCATTAAAAAAAAAAAGACCCATGTAGAGAAACATTATAGCAATCCACAATATTTTATGAGGAAAGCTACAGTTATAATTCTCAATCAGCCGAATATTAAAAAAAAAAATCAACAAAGATAATTTTGAAAACAAATCATAAAAAAATATAAAAACCATGGGGGAAAACACTATAACAATTCACAATGTTTAAAAATAAAAATTACAAAGCTAAATTCTTAACCATCTTAATATTAAAAAACTAAATTCGACAAATATAATTTAAAAAAAAAAACATGTGAAAAACATTGTAGCAAAACAAAAACCATATGAAAAAACATTATAGTAATCAACAATGTAAAAAAAAAAACTATAAAGCTAAATTCTCAACTAGTTAAATAGTAAAAAAAATAAAATCAACAAAGATAATTTTAAAAAAATTATATAAAAAATAATAATAAAAAAGAAGATAATTTTGAGAGAGAAAAATATGTGGAGAATGGGGAAAAAAGAAAAAGAAATAACATGTAGGGAATAGAAAAAAAATGAAAAAAAAAAAAAATGTAAAGAAAACTACAGTAATTTCTCCGTTTTAAAGTATTAGTTAATGTTTGCTAAATTCGGGGACTATAAATGACGCAGTTCAAAGCCCAAAACATAGCGGAGCTAAAAAATTTAAGGAGGGCAGGGCAATTGTTCTTGGTGTAGTTTGAAAGTAAATAAAGAAAGACAGATTTATCATTTAATATATATATATGTTATTTTATTTTTTGTTGATTAATATATAATAATAAATAATAGATATTTATTGAATACTTGAAACTTGATAAATAATTTATAAGTATTTAATTTTTTTATTTAATGAAAAATAACCAATAATTAATTTATAAATATTTAATTTTTTTCTCAATAAAAAATACAGATAGACAGGATTAGTCTAGATTGAGAAGTTAGCAAGTACCTCTCAGATTTTCTTGACCATCAAATATACTTGTATTATATTAGAAATACGAAACCATCTAGATTTTGCTTTGGAAAGTAGTATCCCTCGGTTTGAGAGCTAATCGAGGAACTTTTAAACAGCTATACAAGATTTGGAACACTAGAGACTGCTCAACTAGTTTAGTTACAGACTAATTAATTAAAGCAAATGAAAGAACCTAAGATCTAAACCAATTAAGGGATTCCAGGGACGAAGAAAATCTTCAATAATTCATCACAGGCAATGAGGGACCTGTATAATTAAACAGACTGCAGAGCTTGGAATAAGTCAAGAACTTATGGTTTAAGATATCCGAGGGTGACATCCTGGTTTTTCTTAGAATTTACCACTGATTTCCTTCACCAATTTAGAATACCGGTTGCGTGTGATCCCGACCAGTTGATGTTCAAAGGTTGTCAATTTTGCTCTCTTTAACTTTCGAACTGTACAAATGGATCTTCAGCAGTCAACAATCTAAAATACAAATCAGGAAAAATGGCAAGCCAACATAAAGAATGGCAACGATTTGTGCAAAAAAGTAGAGGAAAATCTCCTAAAGAGAGTTACAAGCAAAAACTTTACAGCGGATTGTCCCTGCAGTGTGTATGTTCATCACCTATATACAAAAGCTCTAACATGACCTAGTCAAAACAAGAGAAGGCACAGAATGAAGCAGCAAAAAAGAAAGATGGACACTCTATTTAGAGATTTATCAAGCCGCATTTCCTGCCTCCTCATCCTAGGATTGTTACTTCCCATGAGAGGATTTGTGTAAGGGTGGGCAAACATATTCGTGACCGATGTACCAAAAATCCTTGAGCACCCCATCTCGTTGAACATCCCCATCATTGGATTGAAAAAACCTGTCATTACCGTACTCCCAAGGTTTGATGAGGTCATGGCCGTATAACCTCCATGAGGATCATGGAAGTATTGTTGGTGTTGAAACGACTGAGACTGTGGATTGAAAAAATTTGAATGAGGCTGCCGACTTTGACGTGAAGTATTTGGACTCACGGTATTCAATCCCGAAGGGAGTGGCCTCCGGGGTAAGGCTGCATCCACCGAGGATCCCATGGGTTTTGATTCTGATGAGGATGGGCCGCGGCCATAGAGGGGAACCAATGAAGTTGGGGAAATATCAGCCTTGCAGACTGGGCAGCTTGGCTGCAGATGAACAGCGTCAGGGGAGGAGGTTTTAACATGGAGCCATTTGTACATGCATGGCCAGCAATATAGGTGACCACAGAAGGTGACAACAGGGTCATTTGCTGAGTCTAAGCATATATTGCACTCGAAAAGGTCACTGTCATTGTCTGAGACAGCTGCAGGGGCTGGGATGGATTTATATTTCTGCTCGAGTCCAACACCTTCCTCAGATTCAAAATGTGCCTCGTGATCAAAGAAGTGATGTTCCATATCCACACGTTCTGCATTAAAAGCAAGGTTTCTTAGCATATCAATGGAAATATTCATAGAGAGACCATTCTGCAAGTGCACAAATTATGTGTGTGTGACAATGCGTGAGAGACACAAAAACATACAGCAGGAACCATCTAATGGCAGAAACAAAAGAAAAGGGAAATATTCCAGAGAAAAAAGTATCCGCTGTATGAAATACAGTTCAATTGCCAATAATACTCCTTCCCAGAGACCAGATATTTAAAGTTTCAAAAACAGGTAAGTTAAGCATCCAAATAAGCACAAGCAAATAATAAAGGGGGAGAGCTAAAGTTTCAAACAGCAAAAGGCTAAAGTTTTGAAATGGAATGCTTCAAAAGGACAAAGAATTGGCTTGAAGTTAATCAAATGAAGAGCCATGTAAGAAGATTCCTCAACCCATCAACCATACATGAGAAGAACAGAACTACGGGTTAGCAAATAAAGAGGTCAAGAGGTTGATGACTAAAACGGCAGCGGAATAGTTTATGTTGAGTTCACAAGATCGAGATCAAGAGGTAGATGCCTGGAACAGCAGCAGAATAGTTTATGTTGAGTTCACAATCTTCCATATCTAGCACCTTAAGATCAGAGGGCCACTTGGAGCTATCTAAAACCTGTAATAAACTAATATGCTCCCAATTACAAATTTCTGGTCCAAAAAATACTGAACAGTGCAATGTTTTGGGCCATGAATTAGGGTCTTCTTCTACAATTAAACTGATTTCTAAAGCACTCACATTCTTCCACATTGAAAAGTGCCAAAAGGGCAGTCACTAAATTGCTTTCAAAGACCTTTTTTTTTTTATCCTCTTAGCATATAAAATCAGGAAGGAGCTTGACAGCCAAAAAGAATTAACCAATCATAGTTTTAAATCTTGAGATTAAAGAAAAACATGAAAACTCAAATTATCCTTTCTATTCGAAAGCAAAAGGCTTTAAAACTTTGAAAGAAACATACATAATTCCAAGACAAAAACAATTAAGCATTAGCAAGCTTAATTTCTCTCACCATATCCATGCCATTACTATAGAAAGACAACAAGAAATCCGATAACATAATTTCTCTCACCATTCCAAAACACCCACACAAAAAAACTACAGTTCTATCACGATTGCAAAAGAGATCAAAACCCCAATATTAAAATACTCAGAAACAAATCAAAGTCTAAATTGACACCAAAAAAATCCCCACAAAGCTTATTGAATAAAAACTCAAAACAAGAAAACAGCCCCACAAAAAGAAAAGCGAGAAGGAGATGATACCTATTACGTAAAAACTGAATAAGAAGAAACAGAAGAATGCCCTTAAAAATAATGCAGAAACTATAATGCAGTCTCTTTAACGCAAGAGGATGTGAGTTTCGGGACAGAGAAGGGGGAGGAGGGGGAGAGATTTGAGGATGGAGAGGATCAACAACGTATATAAGGAAGGATGTTAACGATAATAAATAAATAAATAATAATATATAAATTAATTTAAAAGAAAGAAAAACAGTGGGCCTTTCCTTATTACATGTCCGTCTGTCTGTGGGTGGGGGTACATAGATTTGCTGCTACCTAGGAGCGTTGCTTTTTGGACCGCTTATACTCCACCACGTGTGAATTACGTGTCATCATATCACTTCGTTTCATTTCATTCCGAACTCTATTTTTGGTGATGTTCTAAAGTTAGTAGTTCAACCTATAAGGAATATTTTGTTATTTCTCCACGAATAAGAAAACAAAAGAAAATTAGTTATTCTCTTCTAGAAACAAATCTCTTATTCTTCAAAGTGAATCAAACAAATTTATTCCTATAAAAAAAAACCTAAAAGATTTATTCTTATAATTATAATTATATGTTTTCTAATTTTTTTTTATTAGATCCTTATAGCCAAGGGCCAAGAAAAAATAATTAAAAAAATATTTTAAAATAATTAAAATTTCAGTTATTTTTCTACTAAAATCATAAACATTAACGAATGAAAGTTCTGGAAAAAACATTTTCTTGCAGGAACCGAAACCTTTGCCAGCCTCTTGCCTCTACCACTACTTATAGCTGTTTTAAATTAATATTGTTTTAGTGTTTTTAAATTATTTTAATGTGTTAATATCAAAAATAATTTTTAAAAAATAAAAAAATATATTATTTTAATATATTTTCAAATTAAAAACAATTACAATCATATTCTTAAATAGGCACATAATAATTTTATTAGAGTTGCTAAGAAAAGAAAAAAAGGAAAAAGCTAAAATGAGAATTGTTTGCTTTTAGCTTCCAATTTACACGTCTCTCTAATGAATGAAATGTAAAGCCCGTAAACGGTTTAAACTCGTCTAACTTGTAAGAAAAGGAAGAACAATGCTAATCTAGATAAGTGAGTCAGAGTAATGTTAGAAGCAAGCTAATCTAGATAAGCTGACTGCTAGCTAACTATATTCAAGGGTTGAATTGTTCGGAATGCTTTGGACCTACTTATAGCCACCTTGGACCGCACCTACCAACCTCCTCTCTACACACTGGGCAGCAGCCAACCGCCCCCTGTTTTAGAACGTTCGGAAAAGGGTACCATTAATTATTAATTAACAATATCTAAATGGTGTGGGGGAATCACTGTTCCCCACACCTAAATCACTGTGGATTACAACAGTAATCCACAGTGCTTTCTTTTTTTTTTCTTTTTTCTTTTTTTGCATTTTTTAATTTTTTTTTTCAACTTTCCCTCATTTTTTTTTTGTTTTTTTTCTCTTTTTTTTTTCGAAATTTCTTTCCTTTTGTTTTTTCCAACTTTGCTTTTTTTTTTCTTTTTTTCCATTTAATTTTCTTTTAAAATGTTTTCTTTATTGATTTTACTTTTTAAATATTGAACTGGTTAAAAATTCTGCTTTGTAATTTTTTTTCTTTAAAATATTGTGGATTGCTACGGTGTTTTTTCAATTAGTTTTTTTATTTTATTTTTTCAAAATAATATTTTTTTAATTTTTTTATATTGAGCTGATTAATAATTTAGTTTTGTAATTTTTTTTCTTTAAAACATTGTTGATTGCTACAGTGTTTCTCTACATTGTTTTCTTTGTTTTTTTTTTTTTTTTCTCCAAAATTATCTTTTTTATTTTATTTTTTTAATATTGAGCTGGTTAAAAATTACAGTTACAATATGTGAGGAAAGCACTGTAACTTTCCTTGCAAATTACTGTGGATTGTTATAGTGTTTTTTCTCATGTGGTTTTTTTCTGTTTTGTTATGTTTTTTTTTTTTTCTAAAATTGTCTTTGTCAGTTTTATTTTTTAAATATTAAGCTGTTTAATAATTGCAATTACAAATAAATACAAGTTTTTCCTCACAAAACGCTATGGATTGATACAATTTTTCCTTACATGGTTTTTTTTCCAGTTTCTTTTGTGTTTTTCTTTTTTGTAATATTTTTTTAAATTATCTTCGTTAATTTTATTTTTTTTAATATCGAGTTGGTTAGAATTTAACTTTGTAATAAAGCTTAATCATGTGGGGAAAGCACTGTAACTTTCCTCACAAAACATTGTTGAAAATTACTATTAAAACTCATTATAAATAATGTTAAATCATGTGGGGAAGCACCGTAGCTTTCATTACAAAACATCGTGAATTGCTACAGTGTTTTCAACATGATTTTTTTTCCTTTTTTTGTGTTTTCTTTTAATATTTTTTTTTCTAAAATTATCTTTTTTGATTTAATATTTTTTTAATATTGAGCCGATTAAGAATTTAGCTTTATAATTTTTTTCTTTAAAACACTGTGAATTATTGCAGTGTTTTCCCATATGATTTTTTTATTATTTTTTCCAAAATTATCTTTGTTTAATTTTAAAAAATATTAAGTTGGTTAAGAATTATAATTACAATAAAGTTAAATCATATAGGGAAAGCGTTATAGTTTTTCTTACAAAACAATAAGGATTGCTATAGTATTTATCTAAATGGTTTTTTATTTTATTTTATTGGGGAAAGCACTGTAGTTTTCCTCATAAAACATTATCAATTGCTACAATGTTTTTTCTTATAGGTTTTTTTCTTTCCAAAATTATCTTTGTTTTTTTTTTAATATAGCTTTGTAATTTTTTTTGTCTTTTATTAACAGAAAAGCTAAATCATGTGGCGAAAGCAATGTATCTTTCCTCCCAAAATATTATGGATTGCTACAAATCATTTTGTTCAGTCTCTAAGTTTTGATCACCAACATAACTTTTTTTTCCGTCATGAAATATTAGCTCCATCATATCTTTAGTTTTTATTATTTATCTAGCGCTGTTCATAATTATAACACTATTAAATATATTTATTTTATAAACCCGCGACAGCGCGTGGGCATGCATCTCGTGTTTCTCTATTCGCAGCAGCAACTCTTTTTATTATTATTATTATTTTTATTATTACAACAGAAATGCATTCACTTATTTGATGTTGCAAAAAAGCAAGAGAACTGCAATTGAGGTTTAGTTTAGTGATCAACTGTAAAGCTTATTTTGCAATTGTCCCGAGTTCGATTCTCTCTGTGCACCAGTCTGCCACCCCGACGGTGCCTTACTTGTCTATTGGGCTTGCAAGATATTCAATAGACTCGGGGATTAGTCATGGTACGCGTAAGCTGGTCCGGACACTCCGGGTTACCAAAAAAAAAAAAAGCAAGAGAACTTCTCATGAGGTTATGATGTTACGAAGAATTATAGTAGTGATTGTTTTTTTTAATATTTTTTATTTAAAAATATGTTAAAATAATAGTTTTTTATTTTTAATATTTATTTTATTATTTCATTACATCAAAATAATAAAAAATATAAAAACATTAATATTTTTTAAAAACACGAATTATATATCTTCTTTGCAACCACAGTACAATTCCATTCCCCTTCCTAGCTAGTATTATATGTTTTTTTTCTCTTCTTCTTCTTTTTATAATATAGTTTTCTATCTTATTAATAATTAATTCTGGTATGAGCATCATAATTCATACATATACAATGAATTATTCCCTATTATAATTAAGAAGAATAAAATAAAATTACGAGCATCATTATATTTCTTAATGATCACCGACATACACGCAGACACGCATACGATGTGAATCCTTATCTTAATTATCTAATCTCCATTTTAAATAAGTGTACGGATCTTCATCAGCTGATACTTGCCTTCCGCAGCAAGAAATGGATGCAAACAAATATTTACACACGTGGATCTTGCTACACACACACATACACACTTAGTTATATGACCTTTATAAGCTGAGAGTTAAATATTTTTATGTTTTATAAGAAAAATTATATATATAGATTTTTTAAAGTATTTTTGTAATTTAAAAAATCTAAGTTTAAATATAAAAAATTATGTGTGTTTATATATATATATATAAAATCAAATAAATTAAAAACTATATATGCAAATAAATAAATAAAAAGTCATTAGCGAAACCTAAAAATAAAACTTGAAAAATCAAGAGAAAAATATAAATCAAGATATTTAATTTTGAAATACATGACATTTACCGTGTTGTGTTTGTTAAATTTGTTTATTAAAGCAATTATTTTTATTTAAACATACAATAATAGAAATAGAAACACGGATTAAATTGATTGAATAAAATAAAAGCGGTGAAATATATAATACAAGGCTACATATATTAGAAATATTATCTGAAAATAAATTTTTTATTTTCAAAAATAAAATTCATCCATACAAAAAATAAAAAAAATATAGATGAATTAGAAAAAAATTTCAAATTTAAATGTATAACTAAAAAAAATTATTATTTAAAAGAAACTCTTCAAACAAAATAAAAGAAAGAAGAGGTATTAATTTAAATATAAATTAAAAAATTTACAGAGAAAACCATAAAAAATCGGCAATTTAAGAAAAGATTAGCAACAAATTTAGAAAACAAAAAAGCAAAGACTAGACACTGTTGGATTGGCATATTTTTGTATTGTAAAAAAAAAAAAATCTTAATTCATCTTTCAAATTTTTTTTCTTTCCTAGTGAATTTTAGTTTGATCTCGTCTCACTCCTTTTCAATTCATTTTAATAAATAGAAATTTCTTTTAGTGTCATCAAAACACTGGCACACTCATATATAGTACATGTTTTATATTATAATATTGGATATTTTTTTAAAATAATTTTTATTTAAAATTAGATTTAAATAATTTTTTTATTTTTAAAATTTATTTTTGATATCAAAACATAAAAATAATTTAAAAATATAAAAATTTAATTTTAAATAAAAAAATCAAAACTTTAAAACACATTGCCAGCAGCATTACCAAACGGTCCTCCCCAACACTCTCACGAGGAAACGAAGAAAGGTAGCTTCTACTTGACAACAACCTATCTATTTGATTGATTTTTGAAAGATCTAACCTTGAAGATTTCTGTTTTTATTTAAATTGAAAGAAGACAGACAGCTTGTCGACATAACGAATCATGGAGAAAAGAAACCTTGAAAGAACAAGCCAGCCTTCCTTCTACACAGCTGATCAAGCGAATCGAACATCGGTGAAGGAAGAAAATCCTCACATTGGTCGGCAGAGGACTCTGGATTTTTCAATTTATGGAACTATTTCTTCGACGAGACTTTTCTCTTCTTCACCAAGAATATAGCTGTCCACATTGGTCGTCGTCGTCTTCTTCTTCTTCTTTAGATCCGTCGGGATCTTTCCGGTTGGAACCAGTCTCCTCACGTGTTCTTCATCGGCCGAATCAAGAATTAATTTATAATGAAGAAACAAATAATGCAGGCGATGTTAATTTTTAACATCAAGAAATATTTGTAGCGTAAAATGAGAATTTAATACGCATGTTTCATAAAATAAATCAATAATTATACATAGATTAACATAACTAGTCTCGTTAATTTTTCGTATTTAATTAGATGTCAATATTCTTTTAACCAAAATAATAAGTTATGCTTTATTAAAATAAAATTAACGAAAATCTACAAGTGCTCAATTTTCCGTCGTATAGTAATTGTAGAGAAATGATTGTTTTGCCCTTGTAAGAAAAATCATTGAACTTGCTTTAGAGGGTAATGCAGTCTTTTTATCATGGCCCATCAGTCATTTAAGGGTAATGATTTTTTCATGTTTTTATACTGATTTTTTTGTTATTATCAAGTTGTGTGAGGGCAATTTAATATTTTAATACATATAAAATATAATTTAAAAACAAAAAGTACTTTACGAGTACAATACATGTGGTACTATAAGGGTAATGCTCAAGGACCTTAAAACAACAAGTATATCATTGTTCAAAGGTCAAACATCACCTTTAACGGTGGTGTTAGAAGTTATATTTATAATATTAATAATAATATTAAACTTGCATGACCCAAGTTTAAGTGAGTTTGATTGCAACATTAAACCCAGAGCTTTTGATATGAGTCTGGTTGCAAGGTTTTGTTATAAAAATATGATAATTAAAAAGAAAAAAAATATTAATATTACAGAATGAAACAAAAAAAAAAGATTAATTGAAAAGAAAAAAACAATTAAGCAAAGCATTATTTCGTTGAATAGTGTTTTGCAAGGAGGGGTACAGTAAAATCCCCTCATAAGATCACAATAATTTAATGACTAGTAAACAAAACAAATCATAAAGTTTAATTCTTAATCAAATCGATATTAAAAGATGAAATTGAAAGAAAAAAACTACTTAAGAAAAAGAAAAAAAATCTTAATCAATTGATTTAACCCGTCAAACCTGGGATTCGTGTTATAAAATTGGAAGAAAAAAGATTGATGTCTTTTAGTTATAGTTAATTACAATATTTAAAGATGAAATTGGAAGAAAAAACAAATAAAGAAAAAGAAAAAAATATGATTCAACTGGGTTAGCCTACCAAATCAGGTTAACCCGTCAAACTTAAGATTCGTGTCATTAGAGTGTGATAACTAAACATAAAAAATTTAACATTAATAAACTAAAATGAACAAAAAAAAGATTAATTAAAAAGAAAAAAAAACAAAGGAAAAAAAACCCGTAGGAAGAAAAAAACTAATGAAGAAAAAAAAATCTGAATTAACTGGGTTAATCCGTCAAATCAGGTTAATCTGTCAAACATGGGATTCGTGTCATGAAAGTTTGATAACTAAATAGAAAAAAACTTAATATTAACAAACTAAATTAAAAAAATAATTAAAAAGAAAAAAAAACACAAATACTAAACAAAAAAAATATTAATTTAAAAAAAAACAAAGAAAGAATAGCTTACATGAAGAAAAAAACTAATGAAGAAAAAGAAGAAAAAATCTGAATTAACTGGGTTAACCATTTAAACCTGGTTAACCCGTCAAATCTGAAATTCGTGTCATGAAAGTTTGATAACTGAATAGGAAAAAAAAATTTTACAGGTTAACCCAGAATTAGCTGGGTTAACCGATCAAACCCGGAATCCATGTCATGAAAGTTTGATAACTAAATATAAAAAATTTAACATTAGCAAACTAAATTAAACAAAAAAATAATAATTAAAAAGAAAAACCAGAAAAAAAATTCGGGTTTAATACTAAACAAAAAAATATTTTTCTTTAATTTCATATACCAGCTTTTTGTTGATTTTGTTGATTGAGAACTTGCTTTGTTATTTTTAGAGTTTGCCTTCTATCAAGTTATTCCTAGCTTTATGGCAAGGGTCACAGACTTTGAATGTTAACACATATTGACTTTGATTTTTTTTAAGTTTTTTTTTTATTTTATTCTTCAATATTTAATTTATTAAGAATTGATTTTCATATATATATTTTTTTTCACATTTCTTTACACGAGGTTATTCCAATATTATGTCCGTGATCACGGAGTTAGCAGGTTAACCCCAGTTGACTAAAATATATTTTTTGAAGGAGGTATTGTATTGCCATGGCAGAGTCGATACATAAACTCATGCTAGAATGAACATTTCAGATGGTCCCTTCTCGTTCACCTCACTACAGCACCGCACCGATTTTCCATGGCGGTCGTATAAAAAGACCCCAGAAGATCTGATGATAGCGCACCCTGGAGACATGATTCTGCTATTCGTCACTTGTGCAGTACCCAGAATTCCTCTAAAGTCCTTTCCTTCATTTCATACCAAATGGACAGCAAACAGTTAGAAATTTGCTTGTAACTGAACTAACACTTCAATACTAACCATCCAGGAATCGTACAAAAGGAATGAAGAAGTCCTAACCCAAAAGCTAATTGAGGACATCCGAGTCTAACCTAAAAAGAACAGTTGAACAAATGATAACACACCAAACTCCCGACACAATCAACAAATCACTCCTGCATCTAGTTCAGATACCAAGACTTGAAGTAGTGGGAGTGGTTATACACAAATATTGCAACTTAGAATCTGATGAATTGATGGTCGAGTGGTTGACATGAGGAGACATGTTCTAGTCTCTCTCCTCAGAAAGAACGTACTTCAAAGCCTCTTTCACTGAAATACATCTTAAAGAGTCGAAAAGCTACTCTCACAAGATGAACATTCATCCATCTTTGATAAAGAAAACTAAAGCCTCTAAACAAAGCCGACAAGAGGGAGCAACAGGGTAAAGATTGCAGCTATGAGGAGGTAGTCCAAAACAAGAGCTAAGACCCACCCCCACTATTACAAAAGCACAGAACATTAGATTAACTGACAAGCAGTCACCCTTCCTTTATACTGCAGAACTTGCAGATTAAGAAAAACAAAAATTGCACTGGAGACTAAAGAGATATAAATGGATTATCATATGACAGATGCATGTGAAATATAAGAATCACACGCTACAGATCACCTCATCATTGATCATCTGTTGTCTAGAGTGGCATTAAAAAATGCTTTTGAATACAAAGAATTGGGGGTGTCTTGTATTCAAGAACAGTTTGAAACACAATTGTTCCAAACTTGATGCATCCCCCAATCAACTTACATCAGCACACAAAGACTCCCCTATGGAATTAGGATGAGAGTGTTCCATATCACAAGGCCAACTGAGAATCTCTACTTAACTTCTCCAATATTCCTTCAAAGCATCCAAGACCAAACATTCCCAGCAATCAATATTAACATCAGATAAAAACTATACACCTATTGAGACATTGGCTCCAGCTCCACAAGATCTCTGGCCGAGCATTTTGATTCAGTAAATGGTATCACCAGGCTGGTTTCAAAAATTTTGGTCGACTCATGCAAATCTTGTACATATAGTTCTCTGTATGTGTGTCATAGGAGATGACTAAAAATCATTTCAGTCATATTGGTTTCCTCAGCTAAACAAAAATCAAAAACTGAAATTTTATGCCTTTCAAACCAATCTGCATTGGTAATATAATGGAACCGCATAGACTGAAAGGCTTGTGTCAATTATTGATTAGCTGACCCAACTTCATGAGGCATGTAAAGAAGTATAAGCCGATAGTTTGCAGATTAATCTACATTGCGCAAAAAGAAGCTACTAAACAGGCATTCAACTAGACAAGACACATATAGTTACCGAGATTATCTAGAGATAACAGAAAATACAGCTGCATCTGATAACTATACAAGGGCAGAGGAGTTTATTTGCACGAAATGCTGCTTCTGTGACTTACCACCTGCATTACAAGAATTTCTCGATACTGGTGGTTAAGGTAGTTTTGGGAACAGCACCAATAATGGCCTCTTTCTTCTCACCATTTTTAAAGATGATAACAGTGGGAATGCTTCGAATCCCGTACTCAGTTGCAATTGAAGAACAGTCGTCAGTGTTAAGCTTGTAGCACTTGAGCTTTCCAGCATATTGATTTGCCAGTTCATCAATTACAGGGTGAATCATCCGGCACGGACCACACCATGGAGCCCAGAATTCAACCAGAACAGGGGATTCCGATTCCAGCACAAGTGACTTCCATGTCGCATCAGTAACAGCGGGCACTGCAGCTCCAACACAAAGAGATGTGAGCCATTTCTACACAATAATTAATTTCAATTATTTAATAGTTAACCCTTATTTATGGCTTCAATATCTAAATTTACAATTTTTTATCAAAAAATAAAAATGATTAAAACTCACAAAAAAAAAAGAACGAAAAATGGGATTTATGATCTGGACCTTTAACAGCAGTGTCCTGCGCTTCACAAACGATCCTTCCAGCACAGGCGAGTCTAGAACTACTCTGACTCACCGATCCGAGAGAGCGATTTACAGTCGATGAAGAATGAAAGCGAATCTTAAGGCCTTTGAGCTGTGGGAAGCGAAGCGATCTCCGATTAATAATTGAAGCAAAAGCAGTGACAGGCGTAGTAGTAGGTTTAGGCAAGATAGCAGAAGAGCGAGAAGGAACGGTAAGGGATTCAAGTACAGTAGCCATGTGGAGAATCGTATTATCAGCTCGGGATTGGGTCTCCAGAGATCGAGAGAATTGAAGAAGACCAGTGAGTGATGGATAGAGATGGGTGATGATGGTGATGATGATGTAGATAGATCTTGGTAATGCAGATTACAGTTTTTTTTATAAATTATTTTTAAATTAAAAATATATTGAAATAATTTTTTTAATTTTTTTAATTTATTTTTTATATAACATATAATTCAAAATTATATAAAAAACTTAATTTAAAATAAAAAGCTCAAAATTTTTTAAAATATTTTATTTTATTTTTTTTCCTACAATTTTTTTATAGTTATTTTAATATATTTTTAAACAAAATTTAAAAAAAAAATTGTTACTACAAAATAAAACAGGTTTTTAAAATAAAAAAAAATTAGTGTAACATGAATTTATTATGTTTTTCAAATAATATAACTATGACTAATAAAAAATTAAGATCACTTGTGTAAAAAATCTCAATTTTCAAATAAAATATTATTAAAAACAAATATATTTTTAAAGCCTTCTAAATCATATTCTTAACTACCATCTAAGTTATTGTAGAGTTTAGTGATTATTGAAGAAATAGAGGTTTATAAAGTTTGTCAAGAGAATGGAGAAGAAACTGGAGTATGAAATGTGAGCATAAATTTCATTTTTTTCTTGCATTTTCAAGGGGTTAAAAACAAATTGTGTATTCTAGATGAAAGTCAACAAAATGATTTATAAGGATTTTTTAATCATAATTTTTTGGGTAATTATTTTTTGCTGGGATTCATGTATAGGCCTGCATGATTGGGCTCTTATTATTATTATTTTTTCTTTGCTTTTGGGTAGACAACATATTGTTCGACCTAAAGTTTTTTGAAAAAATAAATCAGATGATATGTTGCTTGATTTACTTTGACTATTATCATTGTGGTGGCTAAAAAATCGAGGCTTAAGTTTTTTTTACTCAAAAACTTGTTCTTCTACTCATTTCTTTTTACTCAAAACACCTATAAAACACCGTAAAAACCGTAATAAATTTATTTATAGCATAAAAAAATCACCCCAAAACCTGAAATCAACTTAAATTCAAAAATCAACCCGAGTTCATATATGTTTTTTCATGAATTTTAAAGGTGAAAAAACTCATTATATGAATTCTCCTTATCAAATGATATCATTTGACATAAATATCTACATGTTTTGAAAGTTGTAGAAGTATGAGGGATGATGATGTATGGAGTTGAAAGAGAGATTTTGGTGATGTCTCTTTGTTAACAATTTTTTTAAAAGTGTTTTTAGATTAAATGTATTAAAATAATATTTTTTTAAAATTTATTTTTGATATAAAATATCAAATGATCCAAAATTATATAAATTTTAAACAAACTTCAAAGTTGTCATCTATTTTACCTGTTTTTTTTCACTTTAGTCTTCTATTTTTCAATTAAACCCTCCCTTCCAAAAAAATATGCAATTAAGTGCTTTTTTGGGTTCAAAAGAGCTAAATTATAAAAAAATAAAAATTTAAAGAAATTAAAAATTTTGAAAAATCATTACAGTGATCCATGATGATTTGTAAGATGGTGAACAATAATGATGCTACAATGAAAGAGGAACTCTTTTAGTTTTTTCAAGGATTTTTCAATGATATATATATGGTGTAATGTTTTTACTGTAGCCACACTATTGTTCACCCTCACATATTTTATTATGAATTATAATAGTGGAATTTTTTAAAAAATTTAATATGGTCCTTAAACTTTTTTTTTTTTTGCATAATTGAGCCCAAATTAGAGTCCAATTATATTGTTTTAGGGGGTGAGGATTGAATTGCAAGACAAGTGACTAAAGTGCTGCATCACACAAATAACATAGGTGGCAGTATATTTTTACCCCCCGTATTTTTTTTGCTATATGGTGACAAATACTTTGTATTTTTTAAATATTTATTTATGTACCAAACTTGAGTTTCAACATTTTTAGTTATTATTGGTGAGAGGAGAGAGAGACATATTAAAATCTGGTCTAGAGAGAGAAAGGCATTCTTTCAACAATTGTAACCACCAAAACATTAGATTTTTATTCCAAATGGTTTCATGTGACAAGGGTAGTTTAAATTAGGTGTTTTGTTACTTTGAAAATGCCTAAAAAACATATCTAAGTTAGGAAAGATATTGGGTTACAAGTTGATTCTTGGTTTTGGATTGATTTTTTATGCTTCTAGAGGTTAAGAATGAGTTGAAAATGGTTATAAGGGTGTGTTCTAGGTGTTTGAGGTTGAAAAATCAATTTTAAAGGACAAAATCAGGCACCTTGATTTTCTAATCATTATATTAGTCAAGATTTGGGTATGCCAAACTACACATCATATTTTTTTTTTCCCCAAATTGATTCGGGGCAAATGATATTATCTTACAAAAAAAGCCTCATTATCTTATAAAAAAAGGCCCAGATGATTGAGCCTAACATTGTAGGTTTGCATGCAGGTCCTTTAGTCATGGCCTAGACGCGAGGCTTGGCCTCATTCTTCGCTCTCTCTGTTTTTTTTTTTTTAAAAAAAATTATATTATTTTAAATTTGTATTTTACTTTTTTATGATTTTTTTGCTTATTTATCCTTTTTAAAATAGTGATTAGTTTTTAAATATATTGAATTTGTTTAACTTTTTAAGATATTCATATTATTTATTTGTAGTTTTTTTTAATATTTTATTTATATTAAATTCATTTTTAGAAATAAAAATTATTTATTTATTATGATATTTTTAATATGTGTAGCCTTACATAATAGTTTTTTCCTTTTATTTTATCTAATAAATATTATGTGTTTGTCGATTTCTATTTCAATTTTTAATTTAAAAATTCATTACATCCAGTCAGGTTAATTACCCTTATTATAATATTAAATATTTCGATCTATATTTATCTTTCAGTTTTTCTAATTTAAGAAAAAAATTACGAACCCAAAATTGAATTGTTAGGGTGTCTTTTTTTATTATTATTATTATTGAACTTGACATTTTTTTCATCTATTTATTTCTCATATTCTAAAAAAAATAGTTTCATAGAAAAAGTCTAACGAGTTTAACTTTTTTTTTTTTTTTTTTTCATTATTGTTTCCGACATCTTAATATTAGGTTGAAGTTTAATTTTGTGATTATCTATTCTTGTTATTATGTAGTTAAATAACAAATATTTTTTCAAAAAACAATTATAATCTTATTATAGTCAATAACCTGGTTCACAGGTTTGGTGTGCTAGCTTAGGTTACCTAGTTCATAAGTTTAATGGGTTCACCCATTGGTTGCATATGTCTTTTTTTTTTGTTGGTCCTTTAATTGTTTTTAATAGTTTTTTCTTGATTTTATCTTTTAATATTTGATTGGTTGAAAAATAAATTGTGAATATAATTTAGAAAAAAATATATTATTAAACTCAATGGAGTTCATGATACGAGTTGCTTAGGGACTGGGATTGAGTCAATCTGTTATTGTCTCAATAATATTTTTGATAAAAAAAAATATCATTTTAATTTGTTTAAAAGCTAAGTCATGTTTTTTCCAGCTATCAAGATTATATTTAGATCCATGAAATCAATCAATTTAATTTGAGCTAGCCCCCACATGATTTAGTTGGAAACTCAAGTTAAGTAAAAAGCTACATTGCTAGGTTTCAAGAAAATCAGTCCGACCTTCGGCGGAGAGCAGATTAATTGACTAGTATGTGTGTGTATCAAATAAAATAAAAAAAATTCAACAACTGAAAAAAATAACAAAACAAAAAGAAAAGAAAAAAGATTGTTCCAATCTGTACATGGAGACACAAATGTTTTCCCCACTCCTTTTAGGCATTGCGATAAAACCTAGATTGGCTTGTCAAGTTGACATAGGACCTGATCGAATTGGGGCTTGGATCGATTCAAGTTAAAAAAAAATAAGAAAAGGAAAAACATGTGTGTCTCAATTAAAAACCCAGGTTGACCAACAATACTAGGTCAATCATTTCGTTGACTTTTTATAAAGTGACTTCATTTTGATCTATTTGTTTTTAAAAAATAAAATTTAAAATTAATTCGGGTTGATCTTCCTAACTCATAATCTGGATCTTGTCCTCGGTCGGATTTTGTACTTTGCTTGTAACTTTGATTGTAGATTCTTTGTAACATTGATACAAGAAAATCTAATGCTTTATATATATATAGAATTGATAACTTATTGGTTGCATTTGAATAATTTTGAGTATAAAAAAGGGAAAAAAGTCATGAACATTATCACCTGGTGTTATAACTTAATCCTATTTTGGTTCATCTTTGGACTTGCAGCATGATGGTATTCATTTTTGTTATGCACTAAAAATTTATGCTTCTTTATTGACCATATATGTTTGCATGCATTAAATAATTCATTTAAAAAAACAAAATAAAAACAAACACGCAATATCAAGGCTGTAGCTTATCCCTGTATTTCTACAGCTAAAAATCCCAGCAGCAAAAGATTCGTAATTAACACGATTGATCTTTGACTATCTATCAGATCAAAAGAGAATTTCAAGCCTAATCACCACAGCATCTCCATGCTTTGGTCTTGTCAGTATGAACACCCATACTGCTACAGACAGACCTTGACTACAACCACTCCCCTGTGACTCCACATGCAAGAACTATCCAATCACACGATGCAGACTTACCTACACTTGCACGCTTCTACAGGCTACTATTGGCCAATTCTTTGCCTGCTCATCCCTGCCATCAATCTCTCTTCATAAATCACAGGCTATCAGCGTTTTTACTCCATAGAAGACCAGAAGAGCCATAGCTCCACCTCCACTCTCTGTCCTGGCTTGTTGTCTCTTTTGTTTTGTTCTGGTTCATGGACGCCATGGCCTCTCGAAGATATACAGAAGAGGAAGCTGACTCGAAACAACATCATCCCACTGTTCAAATTAGTCAACCAGAAGCAACAGTAATGACCCAAGATAGGTCTCCGGCGGAGGAAGTCAGGATAAAGCTTGCTGCCATTGCGCTAAGCTTAAATGTACGGTTAAGATCTTCCGACATGCCAGTCGACAGGCAAGAACGAGCCCTTCGCTATGCAAGATCGTTTCTCGACAAGTCACCATCATCAGCAGCTTCCAAACCCCGCCCCAATCTGACCCTCCTTGCTCGTGCCCTAAAAAAGGTCTCTCTTCTCTCCATCTCCAAACACAGTGTGTCTGTTCGTCTCAGTAGTTCTTTGATACTCCAACAGTACCAGAGGATTTAACCAGTGGTTAGCTAATCCAAATGCCATAGCAGGAATCGTTTTCATTTTCAAAGTGATTCTAGCATGTTTTAACTAGTTATGTAGCCATATGGAACTGAGTCCTGAAAACGGAGTTGGGTTGTGTTTTGGACAGGAATTTGACTCGGCATACGGGGTGGCATGGCACTGCGTGGTAGGGAAGAGTTTTGGGTCCTTCGTGACTCACTCACCAGGTGGGTTCATTTACTTCTCGATCGACTCGCTGTTTATTCTTCTCTTCAAAACAGAGGTGCAGCTGGTCACCGAGTTGGAACCTTCTTCTCAATCAGTAGATACGCTTTGAAGGTTTCGCAAAGGATAACTGATTAAGTTGATTAGTCCCTAACTTTTTTTTTTTTTTTTTAATTTAGATCTTAAAACTTTATTTTTTTTATCTACAATGTAGTCTTTTATTTTTTTTTATCAACAATGTAGTTTCTGCATGGTCAAGTGATCATATTTACTATCATACTAGACTCACAGTATTTTTCTACTAAAATATTTAGATATGGTAAATGTGTTTTTTTTTTAAAATAAAAAATTCAATTATTTAGGTTCTAGTTTCAACAAATTAAATAAACTGGTTATATAGTCAATTAAACATGGAAGGACACAATAGGGTAAAAAAAGAAAGAAGATGTGAGTCAATTCCTGCCAGCAAGTTAGACATGTAATATTAAGGAAAAAGCTAGTCTACATTAAATTGACAAACTTACATTCTAGGTCTTGAATGTCGAATAATTTGATAGAATTTTTTTTGAAGATAATCACAAAATCATTAAAATAAACAATGTTGAATGATGATATTATAAATAAAAAAATTAGAAAAAAAAGATGTTAACCCCATTAATTTTTTAAACTTGTAATTTGAATCATTATATAGAAGCACAATAAATAAAAATAATAAATGAAAAAAAAATCATGAAGCTCAATCTATAGAAAATGAAACACTTAATAATTAAAAAAATGAAGGTTAAAATCAAAATCAAAATAAAAAATAAATTGAAAGGCAATAATAAATTTTCATTTTGAGAGTTAAATTAAAAAGAATAAAAATAATATAAAATTAACTTGGATTGAAGAGTAAAATTAAAAACAATAAAATTTTTATAGAAGGGTTAAGAAAAAAAATAATTAAAAGAATAAGAGTCAATTTGAAAAAACCAAAACATGATTAGAAAATTGAACTTGTAGAATTTCTCAACGCATTTTTTTACAAAGAGAAATGTTAAATATAAATAAAAAAACTTATGCACATATCTAATTGTATTAATCACAAATTATTTTGTAAATAAATAAAAAAAGTCATCAACGATAAATAAAAATATAATTGAAAAAAATTTAAATATAAATATAGATCAAGATATTTATTATTCCAACTAGGGTCATTTATGTGGTCGCGTTTAACAAATTTATTTATTAAAATCAATTTGTAACAGAAATTAACACACATAGAATTTATTAAATTAAATAAAAGGAAAATTTTTTTTATGCAAAGCTGCATATATTAAAAATATTGTAAGAAAATAATTTTTTTAATTATTTTTTAAAATAAATTTAATCTATATAAAATATTAAAAAAATTATAAATGAGTCACACCAACCTCATAAAACAAATTAAACACACCTAATATAATTAAAAAATAATAACTAATTAAACAAACTATATAAGCCAAAAAAATCATAGAGGAAGGTTACTAATTAAAACATAAATAAAAAATTATTTTTAAAAATACATAAAAAGTAGTATTTTAAAAATAAATAATAAAAAGGAATAAAAATAAAAGAACAAGAGTATCTAACTTAAAAAACACCCTTGAAATCTTATTAAATCAATTCTTAACCTCTAAAAATATAAAAAATCGCTAGCATAAACTCTCTCTATGCCATGACTAGAATGATATGATTGATTTTTATGACATATATCTAGGTTTTTTTTTTTTTTTTTTTATGACTAGAATGTTAATATATGTTCAATGAGTAAGAAAGCTCAATCTAGCTAATGATTAATCTAGATTTTACACGGTAACTAGGTATATTTATATACCTCAATCTTGATATTTTCTCAAGAAAAATAACACATAATTGATGGAGAAACTAACTCGATATTAAGCATAAAAAATAATTTAAATTTTATAATAAAAAGATTATGTTCATAAAAAAAAACTTATATAAGTAAAAAGTTTATGAATACATAGAAAGATACGTCAAAACAGTAGTAGGAGTTAATGTAACTCTAGGTATTTATACTAAGCTTAAAATACTGAAAAAACTTAGCTATTTGGGCCAGGCCCAAATAGCTGGGATTTTTTTTTAAAAGTTTTTTATTTATTTATTATCAACTGTATACCCAAAAACGAGATTTGCACGAGTGCGGTTTTGCACGTACAAGATACATCCATTTCACTTTTTTGAAGCTTTCAAGGGTTCGACGATGGTAAGCGGAATTGCTCTATTTACGTTGAAATTAAAAATTAAAAAATGAAAAAAAAAGAAGAAATCCTTATAATAGAATCCATTGTGGAAAAGACAATGATCTAGATATATAGAAAGTAATATGGAAAATATTGATTATTAAAAGAGTTAATAATATTTTTGATGTGCAAACTCTATGATATTTTTTATGTAATTTTTTTTTCTAATTAAATATTTTTTAGATAAGAGTGTTTGGAAATGCGATTGTACCTGTATTTCTAAAAAAATATTAATTAATTTTTTGTTAAATTTTTTTTTTGTTTTAGATCGTTTTGATGCATTAATTATAAAAATAATTTTTTAAGACTTAAAAAAATAATTTTAATGCATTTTAATATAAAACATAATTTAAAAAATAATTATAATCATACTATGCCAAATTCATCATGACGTACCCATTTATAGATAACACGATGACTTCTCCAAATAATAAAACTCAAATTACTTAATATTCTCTGCTTTTTCCCAAGCTAAAGAATTTTCCACTGCTAACGGTAAAAGGTACAAATTATCTTTTTTTTACAAAATTAAAAATCTTAAACACTTTGTAACAGGTAAAAAATATTATTTTTATAAAATTAATAATCTTAAACACAAATCCATTATATAACAAAGTTATTTTTCCTATAATTTATAAATATTTTAATTTCTCAATAAAATATTTGATCTCATTTACTAATGTATACTTAAACATAAGTACGCATATAACAAGCTTCATCAAAAGCTTAACACTTCTTTAGTTTGTTTTCTTTTTCCTTTTCTTTTATTTTCGTACCTCGTCTGTTATATCAACAGAAATTTATTTTTTGACATCTTTTATTTTTTAAAAAAATTAAATAAATTGTTAAACTGCTTTTTTTTTTAATTTTTAATTTTAGGTAACCAGGAAAAATGTGGCTTATAGAAGATAGGAAGCTATGAATTTTTGAAAGTACAAACACTCAAATAAAAAAAAATAAAAACACATACACTCCACTGAAAATGAAATGAAATGTTCATCCATATTAAGAATCTAATAGAAAAATAAGAAAAAATATTTAAGAAAATATTTATGGTTTTAATATTACAGAAACAGTGGATATAAGCTATATATAACTGTTCCATATATAAAAGTCAAGAAACATTCCATATGCATATAATATATATATATATATATCCTATAAAAAAAATTAAAAAATAATTCATGTGAATGAAGGCTATATGTATATTTATATATAGCTATACCACACGAAAAAAACTAGAAATATTCCATGTTTATGGTTATATATATAGTTATCATACATAAAAAATTTTAAAAATATTTTATATAGATGTAGACTATAAATATAGTTGGCTATTCCATATGGAAAAGTTAATAAATATTTCATAGAGATATAAGCTATTAAAAATTATGTGAGATGAAGTATTTACAAATTAATTTTACATTATTTAGATTTATTAAACAAAAATATAAAACAAAAGCCGGGTCTCACCTAGATTACAGTGAATAACCACCAAGCCGAGTGTTATATCTATGCATGGTATAACTATAAGCAAGCATTCTCATCCAAAGATTATTTTGTGGTGCTCAAAACATAACAAATATAACATATCTTGCATAACAATCTGTTTATTTTTGTATTTTCGAAATGTTTTTTAAAAAATAAAAAAATATTTATTTTATTTTTATTTTAAATTAATATATTTTTTTATATTTTCATATTATTTTAATGTACTAATATTAAAAAATAATTTTTTTAAAAGTAAAATAAAATATTATTTTAATATATTTTTAAATAAAAAATACTTTAAAATATAATCTAAATCGCATTTAAAAACACCTTCCTGGTCAAACAAGCATTCCTTGGCAGCCCCTCATTATCTATTTCTTCCATGATTACACGCAAACATATATGGGCATAGAGGAACAAAGATGGATCTGTAGACTGGGATGGTTAGGTAACATTTCCAGACTTTTCTTATTTGTGCTTCCCGATGTTGATATTTATCTTGCTCTCTGATTCCTCCAGAATGCTAAATATTTTAGCATTTATTTATTTTTATTTAATTACATAATAATGAAACTAAATATTCATAGAAAACATAATAAATGAAAGGGATAATTATATCATACTTCCTAATTTTATCTTCTTTATAAATCAAGATTTAAAAATAATTTAAATAAAATTATGTTTAGGACTATTCTTGCATGTTAATTTAAGTTATTATTCAAACTCTTTAATTTATTGAAAAGTCATAAATATATTTGGTTTTTAATACATTTGACTTGCATAAAATTTTTATTAAGAACAATAATGAGAGGTAGTTTAATTAGTTAGACTTTAAATTTATTCTCTATTGATAACAAATTCAAGTATTCTTAGGATTATTAGAGATTTTTATAATTGTTAATTTCAAGATATGTGAGATTTGTTAAGGTACATGTAAGTTGACTCGAAAACCTCATTAATAATAAAAATAATAAAAAACCTTTTAAAAACTGCATAAAAATCTTGATTTAATTTTAAATCAATATTCTTAACTTATAATTTATAAATTCCAAGTAATGAAATGTTTTATGAGACGTGATAAATGTGCGAACTAATCGATTTAAATAATTATGTCTCAGAGAAATCAATGATCCATTGACTCTTGAAGGCACATTTTCTGAAGTTGACATGACGGCATCCGAATGAACCACCAAACATTTGCATGTTAGGAAGACAGACACGCAGAAAAAGCGTGGTAGGTGCAACTATAGGCCCAATTTTAATTTGTTAGACTTCATATTTTACGCGACACATCATTTTCTACATGCTTAATATTTCACTGAGAATTCAATTTCAGAAAATTATATTAAAAAAAAAAATTATTAATGAAATATTTTTTATTGATACTTTTCAATAATTATAGCGATGAAATATTTTAATTGAAGATTCCTAATTATTATAATGATAAAATTAATTTTGTCGATAAATGCCGACAGAATCACCAATAAAATAAAATAATTCAAAAATAAAAAGGTTTTATGTTTGTGAATCCATCGATAAAATAACATGTGTTGGGTTGTGATATTATGGTAATTTATTGTGTGTTTGTATACATGTGTTGTGCTGGGTTCCATATAGGAAAAATATTGCTAGAATTTTGTTATAAATTGATAAATGCGCTAAAATAAAATAAAATAAAAACATAAACCTATGATTTAGATTTTAATTGAATATTCTTAGTTATTTAGTTATATTGTTTAGATGTTGACAAAATGTATAGGGTCAAAACAAAGCGTTACTACATTGTCAAGCAATATTGTTCATAACTCTTTAGTTTATTTAGATGTTGATCATGAAGAGACATATGATATACCATCTAATGATGATGGCTTGCCAATTATGGGTTGCAAATCTATAGTCCTATATGTGAGGGATTCATATTTCAACAAGTTAATTGAGAAATAGAAGCTCAATGTAAGCATGTAAGAAAAATTAATTTTGTTCAAACATAATATAAAATTAATATTAGCATGTTTATTAGTTTGGAGTTAATTATTTCATTTTTAGGTCTCTAAATTTAGAAGCTGTGAGAACAATAATATCGATGATGAAATCGTCATCAGATGTGCTTTTTTTTCAATAGAGTCAACTTAAAGATCATTCAAAATGGAGGCTTGTGGTTGATGCTTGGTAGAGGAAGTTTAAGGTTAATATGTAATTAACACTTTTAGTGGATAAAAGATGTTCTTAAAACTTGGAAACTAATTATTTTACAAAAATAATTTCAAGGAAAAATTATGGTGGGATGAGGCAAACTAAAAGGTGGCAAGACAGGTCTAGGAAAATTATAGCTCAACTAGGTAAGTTTTAATTTGTCACCTGCACTACCAGAAAATCAATAAATACAAACGGAAATACCGAGGGAATATTTTCGTCGATAAATTTCCAAGGGATTTTACCGACGGAAATATTCCCTCGGTATATACCGAGGGAATTACCGTGGGAAATTTTTTTTAAAACAAAGCAAAAAAAATGATGACGTGTCATTTTTTACCAACGGAATTACCGACGGAATTATTCCGTCGGTAAATCCGTTGGTAAACTGTGAACACTGTTCATCATGTCAATTACAAAGGGAATTACCGACGGAATTTTCCGTCAGTATTTTTCAGAGAGCTCCAGAACTGTTCATTTTTCAATTGCACTGTTAATTGTTTTACTTTACGGACAAAATCACCGACGGATTGAAAATTCGTCGATGTGTTTTGGCGGTTTTCTGAAAAAATTCAATTGATTTAAAATTTTCGTTTAAATATTACATACGGAATCACCGACGGATTTAAAAATCATCGGTAATTTTTGGCGGTTTCTGAAAACTTTTTACAAAATTGAAAATTTAAATTAAATATTACCGATGAAATTACCGACATAATAATTAAAAAATATTAATATTCAATTATCCGTCGGTAAATCCGTCGGTAACGCGCCCCAATAAAAAACCTGAATCCACGTATTTCACAAGAGATAGACTCATTATTTCTTTTTCTTCTTCTACTACTTCTACTTCTTCTTCTTCTTCTTCTACTACTACTACTACTTCTTCTTCTTCTTCTTCTTCTTCTTCACTATATGTAAAAAACATCAATATCTATTTCTTTCTCTTCTTTTCTCTCCTCATCTCCTTCTCTTTTCCTCCATGCTCGGGTATGTCTTTTTCTTCTTTCTTCTTTTATCCTCTTAGTATTTTTTTATTAATATGCTTTACGATTTTTTTTTCCTTAGCTTCACTTGCAAGTATATTAAGGTAAGATTTTTTTTTCTTATTTTTTCATGATTTTTTTTCACTATATTTGTTCTTAATAATTGTATAAATGTTGTTGTGAGATTATTTTTTTTCATATGAGATCAATTTTTTGTTGATTTATTTATAGGATTTTTAAATTTTTAGCAATTGCAACTTCATTTTTTTCATATGAATTTTTTTAGTTGAATTAATTTTTTTGTTTTATTTATTTGTTGCAAATTTGTTTGAGTTGATTTTCTTATTCTTTTTTCCAAGCATTTTGAGTATATATTATACAATGTTGATTTATGTTAATTTAATTATTTTATAATTTTACAAAATGAATTTTTTTAAAATGTTTTTAAATAATTACCGACGGAAATTTCCGTCGGTAAATCCGTTGGTAAATCCATCGGTAATAAAAATTTTTTTACCAACGCGTCTGTTCTGTTAGTAAATCCATCAGTAATATTATTACTGATGGACAAAAAATTACCGACTAAAGATTCACCGACGTAAATTCTCCGTCGGCGATTTTGTCGGTAAATTAATTACCAATGGAATATGTGCCTTACACCGGCGGAAAAATTCCGTTGGTAAAACTGTTAAATCTTGTAGTGCTGTAAATGTTTATTTGTAAAATTTTAATATTTTTTGTTATATTTTTCTTAGTTTAATGAATTTTTGAACCAAGTTGTGTGATTTATAATATGAAGCATACACCTATGCTAAAAAAAGAGCTAAGTCAAATAACTTTAAGGTGTGGAAGAATTTTAGACATTTCCACACCACTAAGAGTAACTAGGAGAACTATCTAGAGTTTTATACGTTAGAGGGTTTTAGTTAACGTTCAAGGAGTGGGTCCTCGAACAGAAACAAGGAGACTCACGATTTCATTAGTAATACATCAACAAGTCACTTCCTTTTACAAACCATGCAAAACACCTTATAAGAGAGCTTGTTTTAATTTCAAGTATTTTTCTTAAAATGATATTTGTAATTTGTGTTCAACTAAGACAGATTTATTTTACAAGCTACACAGCTTGCAAGCATGCCTATTCTAATAGAGTGGTATATGGAAACACATCTACAAAGGGAGGATAGATAAAAAGAGATGCAATAATTTTTGATAGCCAAATAGAGGTGTTTATTGTAAGTAGAGTTTTTGCATATTGTTTGGACTAATGTTTTCTCATCTATATCTCTGACTTCTTTTTATGTGATATAGGGACAATATAACATTGCCATGTGTGAAAACATTGAGAAAACCTTTCAACTCATCCAGAATACGGTCCGAATTTGAAGTTGGAGGCTAGAGAAACTGGTGGACCTGATAAGAATCGAGTTTATGGTATCTCTACAACTATGGCCTGAGATATGAGATCAAGTTGTACTGTCTCGACTCTAGGCATCTCACAATTTAGCCCGAGTAAACCATTACTAATTGTTGAGGAGTTGGTTGAACAACAAGATGTTGCTCTGACGGCCGAAATGAAAGCAAAGTATAAAGCAAAAGAAAAAAAACTGGAGGAGATCATGACAAAGTATGAAGCATGCTTTTCCAGTCATTACCCTTTCCCTTACAAACCTTCACAAGATTTCCCTGCCCCTCCACCTCCACTTGGAGCTTGTAATTGATTTGCATATAGATTTGTAATTGATTTTTATATTATATAAATTTTGTAATTCAATTTAATTGATTTTTATATACATTTGTAATTTTTTTACATTATATAATTTTTCAATTTAAATTAATTGTTTGATGTTGTTTAATTTCATTGTAAAATTGTTTTATAGCATTTTTTCTAAAAAAATACATCTTGTTTAAATACCAACATAATTTCTCTCAGAAAATGTTCAATCTTTTCATCAAAGAAATAAAAATAATTATTAATTAGTTTAACCCAACCCGATGGGAACACCGAAGGAATATGCCATCGATGTTCTATCGGCGAAACTATTAGTGAGACAAACATATTGCAAACAAAAGTATCCATTGGTAATATTTACCGATGAAATTGACGACGGATTATATTGGTCGGCCCCTTTTTAAAGGATCGATGACTATAATTCATTGTTATTATATCCATTGGTATAAAAATCAACGATGAAATTACCGACAAGAATGTACCAACAAGAAGATATTTTTTAACTACACGTTTCCATTAATAAATTTATCAGTGATTCAACAAAATTTTTATCAGTGATTCAACAAAATTAGTGTGTTTGCACAGATAGAATATTCCATAAGTGTTTTAAGATTTTCTGGTTGTGATTATATTTTCCCGTGGTAGTTAGTACGTTGCTATGTTTGCTTGAGATAAAATTGCTTCATCAGGTGCGGTCTCCCTACGATTCATCCATATATGGCCTGTACTTCATGATACCCATCTAACACTGAAATGGACTTTTCTTTGATGGAAACATCTATATATCTTGGTTAGCTTCATCAGCAAGCACTGTTGTTAATGATCTTACATAGATGAAAACCATGATTAAGCTTCATGTTGGCCAGCTACGACTGTTCTTTCACAGGTAGGTTGCGCAAGTGGTAATTCGACCAACTGAAAAAATTAGTACTTCCATTAAGATTTGATAGCGCAAGCTATCTAATCAATCCATTGCATTTATGGTCAACAGTAGCAGATCTAGCACTCGAACAAAAAGTCTAGACATATTCTTAAGCGACAGTAATCTGCCAACATCTCAAGATATTTGAATGTTCAAGGTGAAAGTGATCTTACTGAAGGAAGAATATAGCAGGGTTAACTTCCATTTTCTAACCTGATCATCATCACAAGGTGAAAAACTGGCTAAGAATTGACCTAAAACTACGCCTAAAGCAAGCCATGGTTTCTGGCGTTTACAGTCTCTGTTACTCCAATATTACCACGGATGTGTGTGGAAGCAGTTTAGATTAAAACTCTCCTTGTTGCTGAAAATGGAAGTCTGTGTTACCAGAAACGGAAAATGCATGGAAGGAAGCTGGACAACGCCATGGCAATAAAAAGTGGGTATCATTATTTAAGTAGGGACGCGAAGGAAATTGGCTTTGACTGCACTCTAGAGTTGTTACTGAGCTGAAAACATCAACAGTGACGCATCTGGTTCATGAGGCTTGTTCTAGTTTTCTTTTCATTTTTAAACTTTATAATTACTGCACCTAATCAACGAAACAACCCTCCTTCAACTCTCTCTATATATACTGGTTTCCAAGCATTTAATGTGCCAAAAAAGAGCGGCTTCTTTCTTCTCTAGCTTGCTCCCAAAGAAGAAACATATCAGAAAAATGGGTGCCTCTCTCCTTCCTCCACCAGCATTTCTGGCAGTGTTTCTCTTCTCATTTGTCACTTTGTCTTTCAATCCTGAGCCTGCACTTGCCATTACTAGGCACTACAAATTTGATGTATGTGTTACATGTGAAATGTAACTACGCTTCTTGTTTTTTTTTCTTCTTCTTGGTCGAATGAGTTTTGCACTTTATTTTTTGACAGTATAGAAAATAAAATTTTACAGGTTGTGCTGCAAAACGTGACACGCCTTTGCCATACCAAGAGCATGGTTACAGTCAACGGGAAGTTCCCGGGGCCTCGCATTGTAGCTAGAGAGGGTGATCGTCTTGTTATTAGAGTGGTCAACCATGTCCAAAACAACATCTCTATTCACTGGTACAAGGACGACGACCTTCTTCAATGGACCTTCTTGTATAGAAAAGGCTGTGTCTAAATCTCAGTTTATGTTTTCATTGATCCATGCAGGCATGGGATCCGACAGCTTCGTAGCGGGTGGGCTGACGGACCGGCGTACGTAACGCAGTGCCCTATACAAACTGGACAAAGCTACGTGTACAACTACACCATTGTAGGACAGAGAGGCACTCTTTGGTGGCATGCCCATATTTCATGGTTAAGATCAACTCTCTACGGTCCAATAATCCTTCTTCCCAAACGCGGCACTCCTTACCCATTTGCTAAACCTTACAAGGAGGTTCCAATCATCTTTGGTAATCGATCAACTACAAGAAATCAAGCTACTTTGAGGAGCTAATTGAAATTTACGTTGACTTTTTTTTTTTTTACCTGTTGAGGGAGTCTATGTCTGCTAACACAAACCATAATGCAAAAAAATTGCAGGGGAGTGGTTTAATGCAGATCCAGAGGCGATCATTAGTCAGGCAATGCAAACTGGTGGAGGCCCAAATGTCTCTGATGCTTACACTATCAATGGACTTCCAGGGCCATTGTATAACTGCTCTGCCAAAGGTAACTCTTCTTCTTCTTCTTCTTCTTCTTCTCCTCCTCTCTCGTTTAACTGGTGTACATGGTACCTGGCAGATACTTTCAAGCTGAAGGTAAAGCCAGGGAAGACTTACCTTCTTCGCATGATCAATGCTGCCCTCAATGACGAGCTGTTCTTCAGCATTGCAAACCACACAGTCACAGTTGTTGATGTCGATGCTGTTTATGTCAAGCCATTCGAGGCCGAGACACTTCTCATTACCCCTGGACAAACCACAAATGTTCTTCTGAAAACCAAACCCGACTACCCGAATGCCCAGTTTTTCATGTCTGCTAGACCTTACGCGACTGGTCAAGGAACTTTCGATAATTCAACTGTTGCTGGCATTTTAGAATATGAAGTACCAAACAAAACCAGTCAATCAAACCACTCCACCAAGAACCTCCCACTCTATAAACCAAATCTACCACCTCTAAACGACACTTCATTTGCTACAAACTTTTCTAGCAAGCTCCGCAGCTTAGCCAGCGCTGACTTCCCTGCCAATGTTCCTCAAAAGGTTGACAGACAATTTTTCTTCACTGTAGGCCTCGGAACAAACCCATGCTCTAAAAACCAAACCTGCCAGGGACCAAACGGGACGAGGTTCGCTGCTTCGGTTAATAATATATCATTTGTAATGCCAACCACAGCTCTACTCCAAGCCCACCATTTTGGTCAATCAAAGGGTGTTTACAGTCCTTATTTTCCGATCAGTCCGCTGATCCCTTTTAACTATACTGGAACACCACCGAACAATACTATGGTGAGCAATGGAACAAAGCTAGTTGTTCTTCCGTTTAACACAAGCGTGGAGCTCATCATGCAGGACACCAGCATCCTTGGTGCAGAGAGCCACCCTCTTCATTTGCATGGTTTCAATTTCTTTGTTGTCGGTCAAGGTTTTGGGAACTTTGATCCAAGCAAGGATCCCGCAAATTTCAACCTTGTTGACCCCGTTGAAAGGAATACTGTGGGAGTGCCCTCTGGAGGCTGGGTTGCTATACGGTTTCTAGCAGACAATCCAGGTTGGTAAATTAATCATCATTAGTATAAGCAACGCATGCAAATTAACATCCTACTTTATCTTAGATGATTAAGTTTATGAACGTAGCATCTTCGTTTGCTGACATGTTATCTTTTGTGGATGATGGCCGTCACCAGGTGTATGGTTCATGCATTGCCATCTAGAAGTGCACACAAGCTGGGGCTTGAAGATGGCTTGGGTTGTCTTGGATGGAAAGCTTCCCAATCAGAAGCTGCTTCCTCCACCAGCTGATCTTCCCAAGTGTTAACTTTCAAGGCTTCAAGCTGCTTCTCACCTCCATTGATCGAGACCAGAAACTTCCCTGATTAATTCTTTTTTTCTTCGGGTTTTCTTTGTAACAGGCTTGTTTGTTTCTTTTCGGTGTTTTTTCTCTCATGAGCTTGAGTTTCCGAGATTATTTTGGTTACCATTGTTGAAGTTCAGGAAGGAAAATCGAATCTCGTCGAACCTTTTGATTATTTAATTTGCAAGCAACATTTTTCTATTATTTATTGCTTTTATATTCATAAAAGGGCATGGAGATCAACTTTTAAACTGAATTCTGAACTCGAGAAGACTCTAACAGCTTCGTCAGCAACCACCATGCTATGAAAGCAATTGTTCATGCTTTCTCCTTCAAGGCAACTTCTTCTGCTTTTATCTCTCATTTTGGATCACGAATTCATTAACTAAACATTTCAAGTCAGTCCCCTCCACTTTTAAAATTAATTAAAAGCACTCAATTGATATATTTCTAAACATACAAACACTCAAATGGTAATAAATTATATTTCTTATACTATTATTTATTCAAGCTAGAAATAGTACATGATCAATACTACAGAATAAGACATTAAGATAAAAAAAAAAAAAAAATAAAGAAAGAAAGAAAGAATTAACTTATGACTTGATTTAGTTTTGAAAATATCCGGTTATAATTTGTTGCTTTATTTTAAATTATATTTTTTTAAAATAATATAATTTTTATTTTTTTGTAAGATAAAAAATAGATTGATCCAAATTAATCCAAGACTTATTTTTTGACCTCTAAATTAATTAGATTTAAATACTATACTTTTAGTAACATAAATTTAAATCATTTGAAATATTATCAATGCAAATATAGTATTATATATATATATATATATATTTTTTTTTTTTTTATGGTTATGAAAATTAAACTATTGCGACTGCTTTTTTTTTTTTCCCTCAAACAACTTATTTAAAATCATATATTTAACACGTTAAACAAGCTACAAAATCAAATATATAAAGTTAAAATAATGTTTATGGCTGAATTCAAATTCAACGATTGTACAACCAGCATCAAACATTGTAATTTCTTTTTATTTATCTAACTATAATTTGCAGAATATTCCATAAATAATCTCACATATACTATTCACTCTTCCAACTTCTTTAACATTTCACAAGGCACACGAGAAATTCTAAAACGCCTAAGACAAATCCACATAAAATGCAGCTTATGATCTTCTCCATAAAAACTTGAAGACATATACGTACCATCCCTCTTGCAAATTTCTTCGGCATTTACATTTGCAAATACCTAATGCCAAAAACAAAAATAGTTAGCATAAACTTCACATCAGTGAAAAATATCATGAGCACTGTCACACTCAGCAATAGCGCAAGTTCTTCTAAATCTCAAACCTCGCTAACATAACATGAAATTTTTGTACAGATACTTCATTATAGATCATTAACATAATATTTTTGTATAAATTACTTCATCATGAATCACCATCATTGGAATTTCTATGAACAACAATTAATACATATGAAAATAATATACTAGTTTTGAAATGTCTTTTTTCCCAAGAGAGAGCCTCCTTATCCCCTCTGACACAAGTACGTCCACTTATGCAATCTTTTTAAACAATAATTATTTAATAGAACACAAGAATTAATCACTACGAATTGTTGGATCACTTTGACACCAACTAATGCAGGCGGAAACAAAACAACGACAGCAAGTACAAAAACACATAAAATATGATGAAATAAGGTTAAAACACCAAAAAAAAAAACCTTAACACCTTTTTTTTTCCTCCTAAAATATTAATTTGATCAAATTTGCCTCCTTAGAAGGTTAGAAATGCTTTTAAATAGGCTAAAAATCAACCTATAATAAAAAATGGAATCAAAATCCTAAAATATAAAGGATAATAACATCAATTCCGAAACAACACAAGAAATCCAAAAAAATCAGGGAAAATTAGCTAAACAAGAACTTTCAAGAAATCCTTTTAGCGTATGGACCACTTAAGGCCTAATAAATGTTGTTATATAGGAACCTTTGTCAAGCAAATTACATGGATGGTCTAAAAAATACTTTTACAGACTAGTAGGATAAAGTTAAGTCTAAAAAGAGACTTGGTCATGTCAAACTAATATAATTGCTAAAATGAACCATAATTTTTTATTCGAGTTTGAACTTTTACAGAAGATTCTTAAGGATTAATTCCATAAAAAAGCTTTGAAAGATTGTTTTTGTTATTTTTCTTGATTTTCCGGATATCTTGTGTTATTTAGGGTTTTATGTTATTTTCCTTTATATTTAATTTTTTTTTATTTCATTACCTAGTTTAGGTAGATTTTTAGCCTATTTAAAGACATTATGAACCTTGTTGAGAGATAAACCTTGTCAGATTAATATTTTAGAACTAAAAATAAGATTTTAGGGCTTATTTTTGTTTTATCCCTGTTTCGGCCTATATCGTGTCTTGCTTGTGTCCTTGTTGAGCTTCTGCATGCATGAATGGACAAGGAACTTGTTACAATTCAACAGTTGCATGCATTTTGGAATATGAATTATCACCCTCAGACCTTTCAGTCAAACCAAATCTACCACCTCTAAATTACACTTCATTTGCTACAAATTTTACAAGCAAACTTCATAGCTTAGCTGGTGCTGGATTCCCTGCCAATGTGCCTCAGAAGGTCGATAGACAATTTTTCTTCACAGGAGGTCTGATGCAAACCAATGTCCTGAAAACCAAACCTGTGAGGGACCAAATGGACCTGTGATGATGTTGTTTGTATGTGAACAGGTTTATGGTTCGTGCAAAGCCATCTAAGAGGGTGGCAAACTTCAGATCAGAAGCTGCTTTCTCCATCAACTGATATTAGAGAATAATATAAATCATCCTGGAACCTCACCTAACAGTTTAAGCTATTAGATTGAGATGGTTCTTTGATATGGTATCAGAGCCTTGATGATCTAGTGGTCACGAATTCGAATCTCATCATCCCCATTTATTTGATAAAAAAAAAAATAAGCACAAGATAATGTTGGCCTGTGCAAGTTTCAAGCCTAAAAAGCTTTCACTTGAGAGGGTGTGTTAGAGAATAATATAAATCATATCGTAGGACCTCACCTAACAGTTTAAGCTATTGGGTTGAGATGGTTCTTTGATAGCTGATCTTCCCAAATGCTATTTACTTCTCAGTAACAGTCAGACCATAAACTGTTCTGATGATATTTTTATTCTTTTCTACTGGTTTCTTGAAACTAATTCTATTCATCGACCCTTTTCCAGATTTGTTCTCTCTGAGCAATTTGATCTTTAGAGAATACTTTTATCACCCATGTCAGAGTTGAGGAAAGCAAAAATGCAGGGATTTTATATCAAATATTTTGTTGCTGAAAGTAGGAAATGATACTGACACAAGTGATGATTAATTTTCTGTTTCCCCTATCATTCCTATGCCCTATCTACAGTCTATATCTCAGTAACAGGGATACACCATATGTCATCAACGCCTAGCCTACATGGTGTCCATTTAACATCGTGGGAGATCAGACCAAAGTCTGATATTTCATGGGTCCAAATCTCTACCAAAGTGTTGAAGCATGCGAACTTGCTAACAACTGCATCACTCTCATGACAACAAAGAATGATAACACTCGGCAAGCTTGGTTTCGATGGAGCTAAGTTTTTCTACGTTTTCTGGATAACAATTGAACCACAGAGGACTCCAATCCTTTGGTTCACAAAGGATTACAACTACTTGCCGATAAGCTAAAACTAATGAAACTAATATTTAATGAAGACTTAAATACTTTTCTTACAAAATGGATGCTGCTAACATCTCAACATGAAATATAAACCCAAGTTAATATTCAACCAATATCAACTTCAATCAAGTATTTTTGTTAATTTAACATAAGGTTAGAGATTCCACTGTGGAAGAGAAATATTAAAGCAGACAGCTGAGCCCTATTTCTACTGAATACATCGTTTTTGGTCTAAATCCAGCAACTTTAAGAGAGAGAATGGTTTAAATCACAATGAGGATGAGTTGAAAATCCACCACTCATCTCGAATGCAAACTAGTAAATCACAACTTGTACTTCATTACAACACAGGAATTTGAGAAGGATCGTTGAGCCACTAATTCCATTTTTTTAAAAGGCTCGGATAAACAGCATAAATAAACTGAGAGGGTTTATAACTAAAAATAAATAAACAAACAAAACCAAACACTTCAGTTATTCCCACTTCTATTATGATGCAGGCACTCATCAACTGTATCCACAATGCTGCATGATAGTTCACTGAACTTGGTAAACAGAAGGGAGAAGAAATCAACATAGTAAATGAACCTATAAAGAATAGTATGGCACTATCTAACTATAATATTAGAAAATGGCTAGTGAAACCGAAAACCAGCATCTTACTTGATTTCCCTTTCCCCTGAACCTGTATTTTTAACACAGACACACAGACAACTAATCCACCTTATAATCTAACCTCTGGCATAGCTGGTATTGAACTAAGACAAGTTTTGCTCACGCATCAAAGTTTCTATCTTTTCAACATCTTCTGGAATGTCGACACCATGCGCCTCATGGTCAACTTTTATGACCTGCACAATTTATATACATTTCTAAATATTGAAATTTCAGCAAGCACAGCCTGAATTCTTATTGAAAAGGAAACTAAAAATCTAATTTTTAGTCAATAAAAATTGGAAATACATGCAGAAATCTTAGGATGTGAATGCTACTATAGAAAATAAAACAAGTGGGGAAAAAAAGGCAAATTGGCTTCCAATTTCATCGACTCAGTTTCATTCCAAATTTCCTTCCATATTAACCTATTTTCCGCTGTACATAATGCTAAATAGGATTATTTCAAAATAAAATTGAATTTACTTTTTTATCCAAACAATTGTTTTATGGGAGAAGAATGGCAAAATGGGAAAGATTTTCCCATCGCAATGAGTCATCCAGAAATACCCAAAAGAAATAATTTTCTTTCATTAAAAAAAACAGCCTCATCTGGGGTCTAGGCCATTTTGTAAAAGAAATTTTCAGCACTCCAGAAAAAGGTGCTCAAAATGCACATAAGAGCTTAGAAGTTCTTGCAATGTGAAACCAATTAAAAAAGAAGTTTAGGATAGAACAAGCCAGTCAAAGGGAAGAGACAATGGAAATTTATAATATTACCTTCATTTTATAACCATTTTCCAGGACCTTAAGCTGTTCCAGATCCTCTTCCAGTTGCAGTGGAGTTGGTTGAAGCTCAGGATATATCTTCAGAAACTTTGCATCATAACTCTGGTCAGACATGAGATGATATGCAGTGTTGTTAATGTGCAGGATGGATGACAATGTGGCTGAAAAACATAAGCCAGACAGACAGCCCAGCAACCACCCAAAAAATGAGGAGAAAACTTTTAAAAAAGATGCTGTTTTCATACCTGAATTCCAAGATGAAGCATGTATGGAAATTGTGGATTGACCTTCCCCAATCTGTGTCAAGCGGGAATATAATTGTTAACAGACCAACTAAAAAGAGTTACAAAGAAAATGAGGACAGCCCACATGTATTCGATAAACTCACTTGTTGTAAGGAATTAATCCCCTTGAAAAATAGATAGCGTAACCTTGATTGTCCACCACACATTTCACTCGATTGGGATCAAATGCATCTTCAGGCTTCAAAGAGGTTACAGCTGTGCTAAACACAGCATCAGGGGCTGCCTGCATCCATATGCATAATAGAAACCTTCAACGAAGCTCAAAGTATTAAATAATGTAAAGTACTGCAATGAGATCAAACCAATGCAGTATAATGTTCGAGATGATTTTTATGCTGCACAGCTAATTCATTTTCTTCACTTCACAGGATATTTCAAGTTGCTCAAATAAATCTTGTGAAAATATTAAAATTTAAAAAGATAAACATGAGCTTCTGTTAATTAGATGTATTTTTCATGTTTCAGGAGATGTGTATTATGAAGATATATAAATTCACCTGCAGGGATTTAACAATTCCATCTATTATCTCAGGTTCAATGAGAGGCTCGTCCCCTTGAATATTGACAACCACATCATATTTCTTATCTAGTTTTTGAAGTGCTTCATTGCACCGTTCCGTGCCTGCACAATAGAAAAGGAATGTTAACCATTGACAAATCACATAAAGTTCAGATTTACAATGAACAACAAAGATACCTACCATTTCGACAAGATTCTGAAGTCATTACCACATCAGCACCAAATCCTCGACAACATTCTGCTATTTTTTCATCATCTGTTGCCACAACTGCAATGGAAAAGATAATGAAAGAGTTTGTGAACACATCAACAAAAGAAATTAGACTATTCAGCTCACAGAAAATAATCTTTTGTTGATCCTATTCACATCATCATTACAACTACTGTCTCAAGCATTTTCAATGCCACCTGCAGTTTCCCCCCCCTCTACATGCCAGAAACAAGAAAAAACTGAAGACTACTAACAGCAAGCAATAGTGAGCAAGTTTAGCACAAAACAGACAACCTTTTGGTATTGAACACAATAACAAACCCAAACTTTAGGCATCTAAATGCGTTAAAACATAACCAAATGAACAAGATTAGCATTTAGTTTTTACCCATAAATCATTCAGGTACACCCTCTACAGATATATTCTAGATGACAAAGTTGCATGAAGCGAAAAGGCTCCCCCCATTAAAATTAGGTGAAGCTCGAGATAGTTACATACCTATATGATCCAGTGTAGTTGCCAGTTTGGCCCTTTCCCAAGTTCTCTGTAGATAATCAACTAAAAGTGTGAGTATATAAAGCAGTTTCTTTCCTCATATCAATTAGTACACTATAATTCAAAAGGTTTCCTACAAGATAAACATGCCATCAGATATCATATAGATAATCCCACTTCTTTTCGTTTCGAAAGATGAAAATTTGACAATGAAAGATCAATTAATAAGAACACATTTCTTCGCTAATCTTTACTACTCAGTTTCAGGACGGGATCAACTTAACATATAGTGCCCCAGAACTATGCTGTCGTATCCAACCATATCACACGTTGATCCTTCCGAGAGAGGACATTAATTCAAATCAAAATTCAAAATAATTTCACACAAGCTCGGTTCGGCCCAAAACAGAACTTAAAAAATTGTTTACTTGTGGAAAGTTACATAATTTCAGATATGTTATACAATTAAAGATACCAAAAAAGACTATAAAAAACAGGCCTAGATGGGCAGTTTAATGAGCTTTTGCAACAAAACAAATTACTAATCACTTAATGAATCCGAATATATAAAACCCATACCAGATCTCATATCAAATCACTGAATAGCACCTCCAAAATTCACATACAAAACTAGAGTTAAGAGACGCAAACACTTCAAAAGAAGAAATGAAATGAAAAGGAGGCTAAAGGGTACCTGGATCATGGGTTTGCCAAGGATATTAACAAGTGGCTTGCCTTCAAACCGAGAAGAAGCATAGCGGGCGGGTATGATACCAACAACCTGGCTCCTAAACTTTCTGTACCGAACCAGATAAGCACCAGCGCCAATGGCCGCAGCAATTGCACCCCCGGCTACAATGCCGTGCACGATCCATGATCTGGTCGATGAAGACCCAGAAGAACAGGAGGAGCACATTGTCAAGTTTGGCTGTCGTGAGTGTGGTACTCAGGCTTCCCTGGAACTTGTAATTTACTGGGCACTTGTAAATCTACGAGTGATGACTGATCAGTCATGATGAGTGATAACAGTCATCAGGGGAATCTTTTATTAAAAACCAGAATTGTCCGAACCTATGCTGAAATTAATCTTTAAACATTTTTTTTTAATTAATGTGGCTATTGGGTTTATTTATAATTCATGAGTATCTTAATTAATTTTATGAATCCTGAAATTAATAATTATATAAGTTTTCAATAACCATGAGATTTATAAGACTCGAATTGGTAACTTTTAGAGAACAAACTTAAAATATATCACTTGAACTACACCCTTCAAAATTAATTTTTAAATATTTTAGAGATACGAGTAGGGGTGTTCAAAATAATCGATTAACCGAGAAAACCGAGAAAACCGAAGAAAAATTAACCGAAAAAACCGAACCGAAAGTAAAAACCGATTAAACCGATTTGAAAAACCATAAATGTTAACAGGTCCGGTTCGGTTTCGGTTTTGACCCAGAAACCAAGCCAAACCGAACCGGACCCATTAAACCATTAAAAAAAAAAGTACTATAAATAGTTAAGTTAACCTGGCCTCTCTCTCTAACCCTAACATATTCTCAATTTCTCATCTCAGCCGTCTCCATCTTCCTTCCCATTTTCAACAAAAACCCAATCTTCCTTAATATTTAATTCACAATCTTCCTTTCCCAGAAACCTTTTTCATTGAAGCAACGACAGTAAGGTAAATGACTAAATTCTATCTTCTTTGATTCTTTGTTTCATGGGTTTGAATTTTGAAAGTATTTTTTAAATTTTCAAGTCTATTCCATCTTCATCTTCATATTTTTATTTTCCAGAAATCGTCTCCATCTTCATCTTTCCCAGAAGTCGTCTCCATCTTTCAGGCGTCTTCATTTTAACAACAACAGCAAGGTAAATTTCATCTTCATCTGTGATTCTTTGTTTAGTGACTAAACCCCCAAACCCATACAAAGTACGACCTTGCCTCTTAAGAGCATAGACAACATCCATGACAGTGACAGTCTTGGGCCACAGGCTAGACAAATAAAACTTAAATCTAACTCCCCAGAAGAGGAATCGTTGTCTGCTAGCCTGTGTAATGGTAAGAGCCCCCTTCCCTGATTCCGATCCTGTTGATGTTTTGTGCTTAGAGTGGGCGAGCTAGAATCCTTATGTCAGGTTGGTTGTTCAAAAGACACCTTCTTGTCTCACGAGTCCCGTGTTCTAAGCAGCTCTTGTGCTCTCGCAGCGCTCTCAATCCCGTTATCGGAAGAACTTCCCCCCTTTCCCCAGTAGTAGATTCTTCTTCAATTGCTAACGATGCCCATTCACTAGGAAAGGGATTCCTATTGAGCTTGACTTTATAAAGATTCTTTCCAAGGAACATAACTTTCAGCCACAAAATTGAGAAAAGAAGTTAGATGGGGCCCTCCATCCATGTCCTTCCTCTCCCTTTTCCTCCCATGCTCCTTAAGCCACCCGTTAATTAATGTATAAAACTAATTAGATGATCAAAAAGACCTTCACAGTTCACATGCATATATATGTCTGTCGGTGTATTGTCGGGTGATGAGCAAAAGTTGTTATTTACTGAAAATTTTAATGGGGGTGAATCCGCTATTGAATCATCTAAAGGAAAAAGAAAAAAGAAAAAATCAGGATCGAAAGTAATCTCTTGGTTTAGGAGTGCCTGTTTACACACAGGACATAGCTGCTTTCACATTGTGGACACAGTCCTTTCACTACCAAGAAAATTATTGGCCCCATGCATGAGGGGTTACTTTTGTGCGGGGCATATAGCACATACACCTTTCCTGAATACTTTGGAGGGAAGCTATTTCCCTTTCCACTGTTAACATGTTATAATCATCCAGTTAACTCACATTCCTATCATTGCTCATGCCAGGTAGCTGCCCTGTGATTAGAGGAAACAAGTGGTCAGCTACAAAGTGGATGCATCTTGGGGAATACAAGATCTGAGCTGTTATTGTAAAGGTAATTCTCGACCGCTAAAGGAGTTATTAATGCTATGTGAAGTCATGGTTGTATGTTTCAGGAATTGGTTTTATTGCAGTCATTTGGCATTATTTACCCTGATTATATTGTCATTTGTTAAATAAATGAATTACTTGTCTCATCCTGTGAAACACACATATTAAAGTTCTTGGTAGATGATATCAAATGATTTTCAATTGTTTCTCGTGATTAGTAAGTTAATTTGATGATGTTGGTGTAATCTTGGAATATAATTGTTTTGGGTAATTAATTTACTTTGCCTTATTAATTCCTTTTAAAATTTTGCATTCCTAATTTTTTTAATTGTCAAACTATAATATGTTGCTAATTTGGTAGTGTTTTTTTATAGCATTATCCTTGCTGGATCTTTTGGCTTTTGCTGTTGCTGGAAGTTTTGGATGCTGCTGTAGTGCTGGTGTCGGATTTAATGTTTATGATAATTTATTACTATTTGCTATTTGCTATTTGCTATTGGCTAATGTAAATTTTTTAATGTAAATTTGCTATTGGCTAATATATTGTTAATTTGTTACTATAAGCAATTAAGCATTTCGAAAAAAATTAAATATTTTAATTTCATTAGAAAGCTTATAACAAAATTAATCAAATTATAACATTTTAAAGAGTTTTGATTAAAAAGCCTATAAATTTAGCCCAACAAGAAAATAACATTTTAAAGAGTTTTGATTAAAAAGCCTATAAATTTAGCCCAACAAGAAAATTTAACAGCCCAATTTAATTTAAGCCCATTAAAAAAAGTAAAAAAAGCCCATTAATTTAATGATTAGGTTTCCCGGTTTTTTAGCTGGAAAACCGAATTCAACCGAACCGAATCAGTTCGGTTTGAACCGGAATTCGGTTTGGTTCGGTTTGAAATTTAAAAAATATGAGGTACTTGGTTCGGTTGGTTTTTATGGTTGAAACTGAACCGAACCGAACCGTGAACACCCCTAGATACGAGTAGTTATCGAAAAATTTTATTTTTGATAATAAAAAAAAATTCATTTATCTAAATTATGTGTTTTTAATTCAAAATTTTTTATAATTAATGAGGTTGTAATGGTTTTTAGGTTAAATTTTGATAAATCAGTTATTAGTTACCCATATGTTGAAACGATGAATATTTTGAGCATATTACATGATTTTCCCGACTTAAATTTTGTTCTAACCGGATTTTAAAATAAATAAGATGAGAGTTGATTTAATATAATTTATAATTTAACTAATATAGTAAACATGTGTGGCTAACTTTTCTCTTTATCTTTCCTTTCCTATTTTAACTTTCTCGATTCTCTTAAATTTAAAAGGAAATATCAAATTTTTTAAAAAATAAAGACCAAAACTTAAAAATTCAAGAATGGAAGTGTGCTTTCCCTCGCCTCATGAACAATAAAAGAAGAAAAAGGTTGTATCTTTGTTTCTATGTTAAACATTGTCTTCGCCATGTTTAGAAGATAGGTGGTTGTGATTGTTTTTTAAAATATTTTTTATGTTAAAATATATTTAAATGATATTTTTTATTTTAAAAAATTATTTTTAAAATCAACACATCAAAATAATTTAAAAAATTAAATTTTTATTAAAAAAATGATTTTTTTAAAAACACAGGTTGGCTCGTATTTTCAAATGAATTTATAAAATAAGTATTCTTGTAGTTTAGTCTTGTGAATTTCATTTTTTTCTCTTTCTAATCTCTGATTTGAATGGAAAAACTATAATTACTTATTTGGATACTTGCTTTAAAGTTGAGGCTCTCAACATGGCCATTTTGAGATCATAAATTCCTCTTTTTTCTTTCTTTTTTTTGTTGAATCAAACACCCATTTTATCAAGAAGTGGGCTGGCCAAAATGTGCCATTTTTTTTTAAGAAACATCAATTTAGTTCTCAACCTAAATACTCATTCTCAGTTGGATCTGAAATCTTCATATTATCAATTTGGTCTTAAACACTTGAGATAATTCTTAATTAGGTCCTTTTGTTAATGCTTATTAAGGTTTCCATCAAATTTTCTTAAAAAAAATCTCTTTATTGAATAAAATATGCACTTTAGATGAAAATTATTAACCAATATTGACAAATGGATACCATGGAGAACATAAAAAATACACATTAAGGACTAATTATAGGTTTTGCCTTTTGTGTTTGAGGTTTTTTTTTTTTTTAAAGAAGAAGCTTTAACTAGGTTTGTTTCTCTATAAAAGCTCTATTTGTTTTTACGTTTCAAAAGCGTTTTAAAAAAGATATTATTTTTTTCTGTACTTCAAATTTTTTTTTTTTTGTGTGTTTTCAGATCATTTTGATATGTTAATATCAAAAAAAAATTTTAAAAAATATTATTTTGATACATATCTAAATGAAAAGTATTTTGAAAAGTAATTGCAACCACACTCCCAAACAAAAACAAGTATACACATGCGCGCGCGCGCGCACACACACTTGGTACATTACCATGTAGTGTTTCTTTTCTCACTATGGATGACAATGTTTCTTGATAGTGTTGTTTTTTAAGAACATTAGATTTTATTTCTTTATAATTTTATCATTGCATGTTATATTGACAGCATTGTATTTTTTGGGATTTGCTTCTCTTTTATCTGAAGAACATTAGATAATCTTGATATTCAATTAAAGATCAATTTTATGAATTTGAATTTAAGGTTATAGCTAAAAAATAATTGAAAGAACAAGGACCACAATAAATAAATAAAACATATCTAACTTTTCAAAGGGCACATAAAACTTCACATTGGTCCCTAAAGTTTCAAATTATTTATATATTAGTCCCTGTTGTTTGATTTTTTTAGTTTTTTTATCAAAACTTTATTTTATAACGTTCTAGTCTCTAAGAGATAAAAAGTTATTTTAACAAGAAGATGAGAGAAAAAGTGTCTACTCAATCACTTTCTAACCATTAATAAAATTAATATTGGAGTTCGCAGGCCAATTATAAAAAGATAAATTTAATGAAGATGATTTTATCCTCTAACCAAATCGAACAAAATAGATCAAGATTAATGAATTTTGCTTTGATTAGGTTTTTTAAGTGATTAAAATATATTTTTGAATTAAAAATATTTTTTTAAGGTTTAGGATATTTTTTACATGTTTTTTAAATAATAATAAGTGGAAATTTTGATTTTTTAGAGTATAAAATACTTTAGGGTCTGTTTGGTATTGCGGTTGCTGTTGTAGTTGTGGTTTTAAAAAAATTGTTTTATAAAAAGTACTTTTAGTTGAGATTGGTTTGAAAAAAATATATGTTTGGTTAAAACTGTGGTTGAAATTGAGATTGAATAAAAAGTAGTTTTAATGTGTTTGGTTAAAAAAATGTTTTTCAAATTGAGGTTATAAAACAATTTAAAAATATTCTTAATTTAAATATTGTAAATTTAACTACTATTATTACATTATGAAATAAATATTATTGATATCAAATATTTTTTATTATTCAATTAAATTATTTGTAATGTCATCACATACGAAATCTATCCAACAATGACTATATTTTTCTTGGTTTCTTAAGCATGCAACAACAAAAACTGAATTTTTGTTACGTCATTAAGCGATATCCTTCTAATTTTTTGAATAAAACACAATTAAAATAAAAATAAAAACTGAATTTTTTTTAGCTGGGTCAGACCCGACAAGAACATAATTGGAATTGCAATCAAATTTCACAAATGCTACGTCATCATGCGATATCCTTCTAATTTATGTAGTGTTATTAAATAATATTATATACAAGTTTTTCGAGTAAAACTCAATTTTTTTTTAAAAAAAAATTATAATTTCATTACGTACAAAATTCATTCGATAAGGACTATAGTTTTCATAATTTTTTGAGCGTATAATAAAATTAGATAAAATATTATCAGGAATAAAATTGAGATTACAGTACGAGTAAATTTAATTCACCTTAAATTATTATTTTTAACAAATAAAAAAAATATTATTCACGTTCACGAGTAAAATCAATTAATTACGTTGGTTTTTCAAAAAAATAAAATAAATAAATAAACTTGTCAGGTGAATAGTGCGAGTGAATTAATTCACTCGCACTGATTTTCTAAATTAAAAAAAAAAAAATAGAAAAAGAAACTGCTACAATGGAGCCATGCTCCACTGTTGAGTTTAATTTTCACATTTTACTGCTTCTTAGAAACCGCAGGTTTCATGTGGATCCTACCCATTGCGGGTGAACCGATAGAGGGCCACGAGCTCTTAACCTTTTACTTTGAACTTTGAATTCAGGCACGCTTGGACGAAGCACATTTGTGTTTGGGTTTATTCTTGTATTTTTTTTTTTCCTGGAGATCCAACGCCAACTTTCAAGTATGGACTAGATATAGAAATTGAACCAAAGATTCCTGACAAAGTCATTATAAACTCTAGCTATATCCCTTGAATTGTTAAGTTAAAATGGATGCTATTACCATCATCTGAGAACTTTTCCGCTGCCTGGAACTTGTCAAGAAGCCATGCCGGGCATATGCTAGTAACCTCACAAAAGAGTATTAGTTAGTTATAGATGACAACATGTTGAGAGAATCTAATTTATAGGGTTTTCATGAGGGGGAAAAAAAATGTATTTTTGAAATGTTAGTTTTAGGAGGAATTACTTACCAAATTTGAGTTCTTCCCTTGAATTCACATTATACCATGGTGTTAGAATAATATACTTATTTAAATAAATAAATAAACACCATTAAATGTCGTCCACGTCATCCTTCTCCTGTGTTCCATCTCGCGAATACTGATCGATTAAAGTGTGTGTGTAATTGGAATTTTATAATTTTAAAACCCAAAAAAAGAAAAGAGAAATATGAGTTCAGGGGAGGAACAGACTTTGCTCTTGGAAGATGAACTCCTACTACAGGTTTTTCATTCTCTCTCTCTCTCTTGGTGCTGATTCTTCTCCTTTGTATATATGTATTTGTAACAGATTATTGAATGTTATGGAACTTATTTCTGGGTTTTTCTTGTTTTTTTCTTCCAAATCAAGATTGAATTCAAAGAATGAATAGTAATTCAAGTTTCAAGTAATTTGTTCTTTCTTTTTTTATGCTTTTGGATATTGATGATGATTCTGTATAAATTTGTTTCTTCCACAGTCTGTTTCATAGCTAGATAAGCATCACAGACGCAGAAATCTCCAACCAGTTTTATTCTGTCTGATTTCCTGTCTGCATGTTTATGTTTGACTGCTCAAGTTGTCTCTTTTGTGATTCTTTTGTCTGTTTAGCTTTCATCAATGCGTGCTGTATCTGTCAACTTATTTTTTCTCTTCTCAAGTCTCTGCCCAAGTTTCGAGGTAGTAGCGTTTATGTGGCTTTTACTGTCTGACCTTTATAGAGAGGAGAGTTAATAGGGTGTGGGTGGTAGATGAGATGCAACAAAAGAATGTATTAAATCTACTTGCCGGCAAATCGTGCTTATGTCAGCCAAGCACAAAGGTGGACTTGGCATTTGAGTAAGGTTATTATGTCTGTGATTAAGCTTTTTCAGAAAATGGAAATGTGCTTAGTGGATTTTGTTTGCATCCATTCTAACATATACAGGTCAAAAGGGAATCGCTATTTTTGCCACTAACTAGCCCCTTCTCTTCTCTTTTCTATTTTTTCCTTTCGCTAATTTTGAACTTGCCTGAGAGATGGAAAGGGTTTTGCTTTATCTTTGAAACTCCAACAGCTTGGTGTTGCAATGTACAAGCTTTGTTTACAGGCAACTTGCCTTGCAGCTGTGACCATTGTCTCTCTCCATAGGACATTATGATTATGGATGTCTTGCAGTTGGTGGCATATGTGATAAGTGCCATGGTTTTACCAATTTTTTGGTCACCAATTACTGAGGTTAAATCTGGATAGCAAAGCTTCTGCTGGGGTGTCGTAGGGTGGAGTCATGGCTAATATAAGATTGTTTTGGTCACATTTGATGTTTTCCTTATTTGATGCTGAATTGATGAGGGATTGCTAAGTTTCAAGAATTCGATGTTAGAAGCATCATGTCCTTGTCAGATATGGCTAGCAGTCCCATGTAATGAAATACTTATGGGGCTCATTTCTAAATCTGGACGTGCAGGACTCAGTTTATTCTCGAGGAAAAGATATTCAATTAGCTTGAGATGTGGTGTCCTAGAAAATCTGATATCATTCGAGTCCAATGCTTCAACAGTTATCTGTATCTGATATCTATGTCCAAGTCCGTCTAAGAATTTTCATGAACAAATGACAATTTCTGTGATTTGTAATCATGTGTGAATAGGGGTGTGCCTTAGCTGTCAATCCTCTGCTTTCTTATATTCTTAGAATTTGGTGTGTTTCCATATTGATACAGTGGTGTCCATGTCCTGTAATTGTTTGCATGCTGCATAGAGGTTGGACCAGACACAACAGTCTTACCTCTAATTTTCTGGCGGCATTTAAAAGATCATCAGTACCCTTTTTAACACCAACCAAAATATATAACTTCATAGTTTATCTGTGATCATTATAGGTGCCCATTAAACACTGTTAAAACTAAAAACCAGTTTGCATCTTGCACCATATCTTTGTCACATGTTTTGTGTTATATTTGTAGAACGAAAATAATGGACTCCACACAGGAGATGGCTCGGTCGACATTAATGGGATGGCTGTTCTTAAGCAGAAAACTGGAAATTGGACAGCATGCTCTTTCATATTGGGTACTGATTATTATATTTCACATGAGTGCATATCCTATGCTCTTTCTGACTTCCATCATGCCACATACAGGAAATGAATGCTGTGAACGCTTGGCCTACTATGGAATTGCTACCAATCTGGTCACCTACCTTACTGGGAAGCTACATGAAGGAAATGTGTCAGCTGCAAAAAATGTTAACATTTGGGCAGGAACTTGCTGCTTCACACCACTCATTGGAGCCACTTTGGCAGATGCTTATTGGGGAAGATATTGGACCATTTTTGTTTTCTCAACAATTTACTTCATTGTAATTATGTGCTGAACTCGTTATTTCTATTCTATGCCTACATCTCTGATCAGTGCATTTCTGTTTCTTGACCATAAAGCTCAAAATCTTGCTCACATCTCTCAAGTCAATGGAGCTTCTCTGGTTCTAATTTCTTTTCATTTAGTCCAAGGGGTTGTCTACTGCTGCTACACTATATGTTCAATGGTTAGCAATAAAAAAAAAAATTGTTCTAGTTATGCCAATAAACAGTAAAACTTTTACAAAAAGCCTGAATGAAGTTTTGTTGATTATGTGAATTTTTATGTGGTAGGAAGTATAGGTACAAGGTTAAGCAAGGTCTATATTTTTCTACACCTGCACTGGTTGCTTTTACCCAGATGTAATCCATATTGTTTTCTTCAAGTGTTGGATTTCATCATGTGGATTGATGCAGGGAATGTGTACATTGACTCTCTCAGCAACTATTCCTGTATTAAAGCCAGCTGAATGTATAGGTTCTCTATGCCCTCCAGCAACTCCTGTTCAGTATGGGGTATTCTTTTTTGGCCTCTATCTGATTGCATTTGGGGCAGGTGGCATCAAACCATGTGTTTCATCATTTGGGGCGGATCAGTTTGATGCCACTGATCCTAAGGAAAGGGTAAAGAAGGGGTCCTTCTTCAATTGGTTCTATTTTTCAATCAACATTGGTTGTCTTGTATCAAGTAGTTTAATGGTATACATTCAAGACAAAGCTGGGTGGGGGCTAGGATTTGGAATTCCTGCATTGTTCATGGGCATAGCTATTGCTATCTTCTTTTCAGGCACACCCCTTTATGAATTTTGTTTAGTTTATGTGAAGAGACTAGAGAGCAAGTTTATGCTGACATATTTATTTTATCTGATATGCCAAAGGAGCACTGGGAAGAAAGTTTCAACAGACCTGTCTCTGCCTTAATGAATTCCTTTTTATTGATTTGTATTGCCTTATCCTCATTTTAGTAAGTTTGCCTCATCATTTAAAAATCCACTAAAATCTTTTCTCAAAAGAACTTAACTAAATTCCTATTTTCTCTAGATGCCTTGATAAAGCTGCTATAATGTCAGAGGCTGAGATAAAAGGTGGGGACTTTAGTGATCCATGGAGGCTTTGTACTATGACTCAGGTGGAGGAATTGAAGATTTTGATCTGCATGTTTCCGATCTGGGCTACTAGCATTGTCTTTTCTGCCGTGCATGCCCAAATGAGTACAATCTTTGTGGAACAAGGGATGCAGATGGACAAGACAATTGGTTCTTTCAACATCCCTCCTGCTTCTATGATCACAATTGATGTTATTAGTGTTATTTTCTGGGTTCCAATCTATGATAGGATCATTGTTCCAATTGCAAGGAAGTTCACTGGCAGAGAGAGGGGCTTTTCAGAGTTGCAGCGTATGGGAATTGGCTTGTTCATTTCTATGCTATCAATGACAGCTGCTGCTTTGCTAGAGATTAAGCGCTTGCAGCTTGTAAAAGAGCTTGGATTGGTTGGTGATGCTGTTGCAGTTCCCCTCAGTATCTTGTGGCAAATTCCCCAGTATATGTTGATAGGTACAGCAGAGATCTTTACATACATTGGTCAGCTTGAATTCTTCTATGAACAGTCTCCAGATGCCATGCGGAGTCTATGCAGTGCTTTGTCCCTCCTGGCTGCATCTTTGGGTAGTTACCTGAGCTCTTTTATTCTGAGCATGGTAACTTACCTCACAACCACGGGTGGGAAGACAGGATGGGTACCAGATAACTTAAATGCGGGGCACCTTGATTATTTATTCTGGCTTTTGGCTGGGCTCAGCTTCTTCAACCTGCTGATCTACACTGTTTGTGCAAAGAGATATAAAGAGAAGAAGGCCTCCTAAGGTTCTTACAAGAGGGTAGGCCTAGTAGCCCCGTGGGAAAAGGTTTGATTACAATGGTTTGTGCATAAGCAACACTTATTCTACTACGACATTATTTCCTTCCAGGTTTGAAGGAATGTATACTACGTTGGTTTAGTGCTTATAATAAAACCCTTTTGGTTTAATCCTGTACTAGTAAGATTTGTTTTGTAATGATTCAGGGGATAACAGCCAGCTTATTTGGGTGCTTTCTTGTTGAAATAATGGATACAGCAGGTGCATTTGTACAATCTGCTTTGCGTTTCCACAGACAGGTTTCTGTCGAATTAGTAGGTTAATTGCAAAATGGGAACTACTTCATCTTTTATTGTTTGGGTTAAGTTAAAGACACTTTTGAGTCCACCTGCAACAGATCTTCCCTGCATTTCTTTGGCCACTAACCACTGCTTATTGTCATACAGTTTTATTCTCATTCCCTGAATTGCCTTGTCAACATACGGTTGCCTTTCTTTTTGGATCTACTCTTGCATACTAGAGTAGTTTGAACAGATTTGTGTATAATTTTGAACAGATTTGTGTATACAACTTACAGCATCCTTATTTGCCAAAGGACTGGCACTCCATTTATTTTAAAGCAGTCTTGGAGAAAGTTTGATTCTGAGAATTGCAATTGCTGCTTCAATTTTTTTTTTTTTTGGGTAACAAAGGAACGACGTCTCTTGCAAGGAGGGGACTAGAACTGCCATTTGCATCTTCATCGAATGGCCGTCTTAAATGACTCCATTTGACTTCTAGTCATCCCGAAAGATCATTAACTAGAGCATCAATTTTCTTCTTATGGTTTCCTAATCTAACGAAGATCATGGCCACCTGTTCTTTGAGTGTCCATATTGTAAAGCAGAATGGATATGCCGGATTGTTTGCTGCAGAATGCATAAAGCTAAACGACTTGAAGAAGCAGCCATGGATCCTCTTCATTTACAATTCGTAGACAGTGGGTATGAGTTTATTAGTTTATGTAATCTGTCTTGGATTTATGCTCTTGTCTCAGGGTAAGCTCCTATTTGTTTCATTTGAGCAATGAAACTCTTTATCATTTTGTTGAAAAATAACGATAATATTAAAAATAACTCATCTCTTTTCTTTTCTTTTTTTTATTTACGTGGGTGTCCGGGTCAGCTTGCGCGCACCATGACTAATCTCACGGCTCACTGAACATCCTGCAAACCCAGTGAACATGTAAGGCACCGTGGGGATGACAGGCATGCACGGTGAGGTTTGAACCCAGGATACAGAGGAAGAAAACAAGTCTCTTCAACCGCTGGGCCAAGACCTCAAGCGCTAAAAAATAACTCATCTCTTTCAAAGCATAGTAATAGAGAGAGAGAAAGGATAACTAAATGAAGACATATAAACCCTCTAGCTTCACTAAAAAAACTCATTTGGGACTATCTGGCCATTGAAAATATTCTCAAGCTAACTATGCAAAAGCCTTCCATAATTCTGGTGATGGAAATGGATTGATAGAGTCTGCTTTGAGATGCATCTGAAACTGGGAAAATTGTTCTTTACCTCCCAAAGCTAGGCTCTTTACTTTTTCATCCTTGAATGGTTTTGATAAATCCCAATGCAATCTTATCAACAGCTTGCCCTACAATACTTCTCTCTCCGTTTCTCCTTTATCAGATATAATGCTCCAAAAAATCCTCAAAAGCCAACCACATAGCCGATAAACACCATTCCATAAAGTAGTAGTAACCTTTCTCTAGAATCCTCAAAACCAGCATCTTCTTGATTAAGGGAGGAAGCGTTCAAGTTGCAGAGTAGCTAGCACCACATAAATATTCATTCCCAAGGTATACTGAAACATCCTCATTCAATGTATCAAACCGCACACCCGATGGAATCTCCCGCTCAGATTGTCGCGGGAAAAGTTCATAGCAGTGATGAAAAAGTCCAACAAATTAATGGATGCAGGGATATTCTGCCCACTCAAGTTATTGAAACTTAGATCCAATGATTCCAAGCCACTCATATTTCCTATGATGTTTGGAATCTCACCATGTAGACCATTCCAGGAGTGTTTGAGCATGAAGAGCCCCCTTAAAAGGCCTATTTCCCGGGGAATGTTTCATTCCAAAGCTTTTTTTTTTTTTTTTTTTGAATTACGTAGATGTCCGGGTCAGCTTACACGCACCACGACTAATCCTATAGCTTATTGAATATCCTGCAAACCTAGTGAACATGTAAGACACCGCGAGGGTGACAGACGTGCACGGTAAGGTTTGAACCCAGGATGCAGAGGAAGGGAACAAGTCCCTTTAATCGCTGGGTCAAAACCTCAAGTACATTCCAAAGCATTTTTTGTATGTGTGGATCGACCGCATCGAGCTGGTATGTGAATCCTTTATATGTCATGCTCAGATCATCAACACCAGAAAGTGTGAATAAAATCATAAAACCAAGGGTTCCGGACGTCTGCAGCTACAACATGGAGTGTGTTGGAACAACGTCTTCCATGCCAACTGCAGCAGTTTTTACCTTGCCATGAAGACAGCTGATAAGACGGGTGTGTAAGATATGATTTGAAATTTGACAGTGCTGCTCTTTCAAAATCATGGCCACCAGTAATAAGTGACAAATTTGAAAGTAGGAAAATGAAGAAACAAACAAGACTTCGAAATGGTTTTTTTGAAACAAAAAATTATTATGATCATGAAAACGAGAGTCAATAAAAAAATTTAAAATTTATAAATCAATAATCTTTCCAAAACTATATGAACAAAATATGAGAACAATAAATTTTAAAACATTATATAAAAACATTTACAATAAAAAAATTAATAAAATAGATACTTTATTTTCATTCAATATTAATGAGCAAGTTATTTTCAAAATCCTATATACGAGGCTCACATATAATTATCTATAAAACAACCACTAATATTATCATAAAAAACCCATAATATTCTTAAAAACAAATGCATATTTCTTAATTAGCAGCATGCTTTTTAAATAAAAAAAAGAGATAATTAAAATAAAAATTTATTAAAATTTTAATTATTTGAAATAAGTAGGAAAAATGTATCCCTTCAAACATTATTTTCTTACTAATGTGTCTCTTTATTATTTTAACAAAAACATATATTTTAATTGCAAACACTTTTTTTTTAAAATAAAAACCCAGCATAATCTCAAAACCAAGTTTTAATATAAATATTAAAATAATGTCTCAATATTCTATGTGATTGAAGACAAAAAAAAAAATTAATTGATGTAATAGAATAATGTCAAAAATCTATATATATAAAAACATAGATATTATTTTAATAGAATACCCATGAGCTTTTTTTGTTGCATACATAATAATTGAAAAGGAATTTATTAGCATTATCATAAAAAGTATAATATTATTTAATAACTATTATAAAATTTTCTAATAAATTAAATATAATGTTAAGTGTTTTTTTTTTATGATGCATTTCAATCAAAATCTAAAAATCATAAAAAAAAATACCGTAGTAAAAGGCAATCATCTGATTAAAGGACTTGAACCCGCAGCCCAACAAAAACAAGGCCTGATGCTTGTGGGTTTCAATTCCAAGCCATGTAATTAACATTAAAGGACTTGAACTCGCAGCCCAATAAAAACAAGGCCTGATGCTTGTGGGTTTCAATTCCAAGCCATGTAATTAACATTTTCTTATATTTTTTTAAAGGTTAAGGGTGTACAATATATTACTAGCTTTTTTGAAGAAAATATACATAAAACATTGTCGTTTTATTTATTTTTCTAGATTTTGATTACTAGAGAGGCGGCTAAAAAGTTGTGTCAGGGGTTTTTTGGATCCAAAAAATCATTTCTTATTTATTTTCACATAAAAACACTAAGCAACTTAATAAATCAATTTATAACCTCAAATCCCCTAAATTGATCAAAAATAATAAAATTAAACCAAATAAAAAAATTCTTTCTTGTTTCTAAAAACACCTTAATTAAACTCATTTTATATACCAAGATCAGCCTTTTGATTATGGCTAATTTCTCTCCCTTTCTGTTTTTCCTTCTCTATTTGATAGTGACTTTCTCAATTCTCTTAAATTTGAAAGGTTAAAACATAAAACAAATAAAGTTGAGGATTAAAATATCAAATCTTTACAAAAATAAAGACCAAAACTTAAAAATTCAAGAATAGAATGTGCTTTCCCTTGCCTCATGAACAATAAAAGAAGAAGAAAAAGGTTGTCTCTTTGTTTCTATATTAAACGTTGTCCTTATTATTTTGGTTTTTTTAATTGATAAAATCAATTCCTATTTTATAAGATGGAACATTAATTCAAAGTTGGGACATTTTTTGACATTACAAATAAGATGTATCACATAAATTAAAAGGAATTATTAGACTTTAAATCATGTAACATGGAATTAAAAATGAAAGTTCAGTTATCAAAATGAGTAATTATAGAAGGATCTGAAAAAATAAAGAGGACGAATTAGATGTACAATATCAATATGCAATACACCTAGGTATAGGGTCTTTTTAGAAATATGGTTGTGATTGTTTTTATATCAAAATGCATTAAAATGATATTTTTTATTTTTAAAAAATTATTTTTGAGATCAACGTATTAAAACGATTTAAAACACATAAAAAAAATTAATTTTTAGTTAAAAAAAATTAAAACTTTTTAAAACACAAATTGACCCATATTTTCCAAACAGGCTTATAGAGTACATATTCTTATAGTTTAGTCTTGTGAATTTCTTTTTTTTTTTTTCTTTCTAATCTTTATTTAAATGGAAAAGATATAATTATTTTATTTGGATACTTGCTTAATGCTAAATACCATCTCTACGGTTGAGGCTCTCAACATGGCCTTATTGAGATCATAAATTCCTTTTTTCCCCCCCGGAATCAAACACCCATTTTTATCATGAACTCAACATCACTTGAGATAATTCTTAATTAGGTCCTTTTGTTAATGCTTATTAAAGTTTCCATCAATTTTTCTTAGAAAATAAATCTCTTTATTGAATAAAATATGCACTTTAGATGAAAATTATTGACCAATATTGACAAAAGGATACATGGAGAATATAAAAAATACACATTAGGGACTAATTATAGGTTTTACCTTTTGTGTTTGAGGGGGTTTTTTCTGTAAAAAAGAATAAGTTTTAATTAGATTTGTTTTTCCATATTTGTTTTTGCGTTTCAAAAATGCATTTGAAAAGAATTGAAATTTTTTTTATTTTTTTTTTACTTCAAATTAATTTTATTTTTTGTTTTTAGATCATTTTAATATGCTGATATCAAAAATAATTTTTTAAAAATAAAATAAAAAAATATTATTTCGATACATATTTAAATGAAAAATACTTTGAAAAATAACTGTAACCACACTCTCAAATATAAAATACTAACATATAAACTTTGTACATTACCATGTAGTGTTTCTTTTTTCACTATGGATGGTAATATTTCTTGACTAATGTTATTTTTTAAGGTTATATAATTTTATTTTTTTTTATATATAATTTTATCCTTGCATGTTATATTGACAACATTTTATTTGTTGGGATTTGCTTCTCTTTTAATGTTTTTAAAGAATATTAGATAATCTTGGTATTGAATCATTTTACAAATTTGAATTTAAGGTTATAGCTAAAAAGTAATTGAAAGAACAAGGACCACAATAAATAAATAAAACATATCTAACTTTCCAAAAGGCACATAAAACTTCACATTGGTCCCTAAAGTTTCAAATTATTCATATATTAGTCCTTGTTGTTTGAATTTTTTTTATTTTTTTAATCAAAACTTTATTTTATCATGTATTAATCTTTAAGAGATAAAAAATTATTTTTATAAGAAGATGAGAGAAAAAGTATATACTCAAACACTTTATAACCATTAAAAAAAAACTAATATCGGAGTTAGTAGGGTAGTCATAAAATGAGAAATTTAATAAAGATAAAACCAAATAGAAAAAAATAGATCAAGAATTGTTGGGTATGCAACCAAAGTCCCACATTGACTAGAAATGGGGAGGATCAATGGTATATAAAGATGAACAAATATCTCCATTGGTATGAGGCCTTTTGGGGTATAGCCCAAGAGCAAATCCATGAGGGCTTAGGCCCAAAGTGGACAATATCATACCAATGTGGAGAAAGTGGTGTCCGTAGTCCCTTCAAGTGGTATCAGAGCCTTGCCCCGGAGTTAGCCATGATGGATGAATCCTCGAAATGCCGAACAAAAGGTGGTGGGCCCCCAAGAAAATCACGATATAATCCGTGGATCAGCTCTATTGGATAGGCGGTGTCACGACCCGAATCCCGGATCCGTGACCGGCAACGTAGGAGCGGTGTCGAAAGGACACCTCACCTACGCTAAGCCTCAGAACGGACATATCAAAAGAACAATTTGTTCAAAAATACGCAGCGGCTCATAATATTCAGAAATATTATATTATTCAAATACTGATGAAACCGAAAGATAGTTATTAAAACAAAAATAATAATTCATAATACTCATTACATTGTCAAAATTCAAATTTAATTAAAACAAGGTAACAGTGGAGCGTCTAAGACATCAAATCAAAACTGAAAGGAAAGCCTCGCGAACAAGCAAGGCATACCGACCAGAACTGAAGAAGCGGAAACACTCAACAAAGTTCCAGAAACTAAGAACCTGAAATAATATTAAAAATGAGAGGTGAGTTCAACCAACTCAGTGAGAGAATAACATTTAATATACATTTTAGATATTTCAGATATTAATAAGTTGTAAGATGATTTATCTTAATATACATATACATATACATATATTTATACATATACATATACATATACATATACTTACTAAACATATTATCATAACGTAACATATAGTTATCATAACGTAACATATTATTATAACGTAGTGGATTACATGTCAGAGATCAGATGACACCCGAAGGTGACCAGATGACACCCGAAGGTGACCAGATGACACCCGTCGGTGACCACTGTGGGATGATCAATCACCACAGGCTGATGCCTCTCTCACCAGCTAGGTAACAGAATACTATGTGCACACAGGCTAACTATTCTCCGTTAGCATGGAGTACTGACAAGTCCCATATCAAGGCATAACAAATATTCACATAATCATCAAAGAAACGTATATCATATCAAATAGAATTTACTTTAACAAATTGCGAGTGAAAATTCAATAATAAATTAGTACTCGGAAAATAAAGCAACATATATAAATATTCAAGAAATTTACTAGTTGTACTCATTGTATAATCAACATACATATTTATTTATATTATATGCATATTAAAGATTATTCCACTCACCCGGAAAATATAGAACTAAAAGGAATGTCGGACGAAAGACCCGAAAATCCTATTAAGGATCGTTAGGAGAACCTACAATAAATATATGAAATATACTCAAAAACAAATCAAACAAAAGATACCAATGCATAAAATAAACTGGGCTTAATCTCTCGAGTTTAGGGACTAAAACGACAATTTTCCAAAACAGGGACCAAAATGTAATTTTACCAAAATTGAGGACCGAATTGTAAATACATAATCATACTGAAATTTATCCATAATTCGTCCTTATCTTTGTCCAGAATCTTGAATTATGCCCCAAGGTCCAAAATGTGATTTTATCAAACTTTTAGGGGTCAAATCGTAATTTGTCAAATTGGAGGACCAAACTGAAAAATATTAATTATACTGGAATTTTGCCTTTAAATCATCCTCAGTTCTGTTCAGAACCTCAATTTATGCCCCAGGGACCAATCTGCAAAATTTCCAAAGTTCAGGGACTAAACTGCAATTTCTGTAAATTGAGGGACCAAACTGAATTTTCGTCATCTTCAACCTCAAACCCAGAATTTCAACAGATCACCTACTGCTATTTCCAGATTTATACCTCAACTTCATCATTCAATTCAACCATAACTCAAAATCATCATATTTCTCTACAATCTCTCCAATTCAACTAAATAATCAAATACCCACATCAATCAACCCCTTAATTCAAACTAATTCATCAATAAACTCAAAATTCAAAACTCTAAACTTAATCAAAAACCGAAATTTAAAGCTAAATAAAACATATTATACATATTCAAGCATAATTCTTACCCTTTTACTTGTTTTCTTCAACCTTTTCCTTTTCCCCTTATTTTCCCCTCTTTTCTCTTCTTCTTCTTCTTCTTCCTCTCTTCTCTCCTGCCGGTTCTCTCTCCAAATTCAGATCTTTTTTTTTTTTTTTTCTTCTTCTTATATATATTTATCAACTATTGGTCAATTACCACACTACCCCTCAATCATTTACCCTCTCTTTAAGCCTCCAAGGGCTTTATTGTATTTTCTCATTCCTTTTTATTACAAAACATCACAGGCGGTGTGCTCCTGGTCCTTCACGGACGTGTCCTGGCTCCAACACGGTGAAGAGGAGTTGACCTAGAAAGAGCAAACTCTCAAGTCAGGTAGTGCTCTCCGGATGCTTCATGGACGTGTCCTAACCCCAACATGGTGAAGTGAAGAATGAAGAATCATGGTTGATAGAGAGTGGACGGATAAATGATCGTTTGAGGGGAGGCTCGGTGGTCCTTTGTTTGAGGGGAGGATTGTTGGGTATGCAACCAAAGTCCCACATTGGTTAGAAATGGGGAGGATCAAGGGTATATAAAGATGGACAAATATCTCCATTGGTATGAGGCCTTTTGGGGTATAGCCCAAGAGCAAATCCATGAGGGCTTAGGTCCAAAGTGGACAATATCATACCAATGTGGAGAAAGTGGTGTCCGTAGTCCCTACAAGAATAATGAATTTTGATTTGATTAGGTTTTTTAAGTGATTAAAAGATATTTTTGAAGTTTTAGGATATTTTTTACATGTTTTTAAATAAAAATAAGTTGGAATTTGATTTTTTGAAGTATAAAATACTTACAGGGCCAACAGCTCTTAACCTTTTACTTTGAAATCTAGGCACGCTTGGACCAAGCACACGTGTGTGTAGGTTTATTCTTGTATTTTTTATTTATTTATTTATTTATTTATTTTTTGTCTGGAGATCCAACGCCAACTTTCAAGGATGGACTAGAATCTAGATGGAGAAATTGAACCAAAGATTCTTGAAAAAGTCATTATAAACTCTAGCTATATCCCTTGAATTGTTAAGTTAAAATGGATGCTATTACCATCATCTGAGAACTTTTCCGCCGCCTGGAACTTGTCAAGAAGCCATGCCGGGCATATGCTAGTAACCACACAAAAGAGTCTATTAGTTAGGTATAGATGATAACATGTTGAAAGAATCAACTTTATAGGATTTTTATGAGGGAAAACAAATGTATTTTGAAACGTTAGTTTTAGGAGGAATTACTTACCAAATTTGAGTTCTTCCCTTGAATTCACATTACACCATGGTGTTAGAATAACATACTTATTTAAATAAATAAACACCATTAAATGTCGTCCACGTCTTCCTTCACCTGCGTTCCATCCCGCAAATACTGATCGATTAAAGTGTGTGTAATTGGAATTTTACAGTTTTAAAACCCAGAAAAAGAGGAGAGAAATATGAGTTTAGGGGAGGAACAGGCTTTGCTCTTGGAAGATGAACTCCTAGTACAGGTTTTTCATTCTCTCTCTCTCTCTCTCTTGGTGCTGATTCTTCTCCTTTGTATATACGTATTTGTAACAGATTATTGAATGTTATGGAACTTGTTTCTTTTTCTTCCAAAACAAGATTGAATTCAAAGAATGAATAGTAATTCAAGTTTCAAGTAATTTGTTCTTTCTTTTTTTATGCTTTCGGATATTGATGATGATTCTGTATAAATTTGTTTCTTCCACAGACTGTTTCATGGCTAGATAAGCATCACAGACGCAGAAATCTCCAACCAGTTTTATTCTGTCTGATTTCCTGTCTGCATGTTTATGTTTGACTGCTCAAGTTGTCTCTTTTGTGATTCTTTTGTCTGTTTAGCTTTCATCAATGCGTGCTGTATCTGTCAACTTATTTTTTTCTCTTCTCAAGTCTCTGCCCAAGTTTCGAGGTAGTAGCGTTTGTGGCTTTTACTGTCTGAGCTTTATAGATAGGAGAGTTAATAGGGTGTGGGTGGTAGATGAGATGCACCAAAAGAATGTATTAAATCTACTTGCCGGCAAATCGTGCTTGTGTCAGCCAAGCACAAAGGTGGACTTGGCATTTGAGAAAGGTTATGTCTGTGATTAAGCTCTTTCAGAAAATGGAAATATGCTTAGTGGATTTTGTTTGCATCCATTCTAACATATACAGGTCAAAAGGGAATCAATATTTTTGCCACTAACTAGCCCCTTCTCTTCTCTTTTCTATTTTTTCCTTTTGCTAATTTTGAACTTGCCTGAGAGATGAAAAGGGTTTTGCTTTATCTTTGAAACTCCAACAGCTTGGTGTTGCATTATACAAGCTTTGTTTACAGGCAACTTGCCTTGCAGCTGTGACCACTGTCTCTCTCCATAGGACATTATGATTATGGATGTCTTGCAGTTGGTGGCATATGTGATAAGTGCCACGGCTTCACCAATTACTGAGGTTAAATCTGGATAGCAAAGCTTCTGCTGGGGTGTGGCAGGGTGGAGTCATGGCTAATATAAGATTGTTTTGGTCGCATTTGATGTTTTCCTTAGTTCATGCTGAATTGATGAGGGATTGCTAAGCTTCAAGAATTCCATGTTAGAAGCATCATGTCCTTGTCAGCTATGGGTAGCAGTCCCATGTAATGAAATACTTATGGGACTCATTTCTAAATCTGGACGTGCAGGACTCAGTTTATTCTAGAGGAAAAGATATTCAATTAGCTTGAGATGTCGTGTCCTAGAAAATCTGATATCATTCGACTCCAATGCTTCGACAGTTATCTGTATCTGATATCTATCTCCAAGTCCGTCTAAGAATTTTCATGAACAAATGACAATTTCTGTGATTTGTAATCATGTGTGAATAGGGGTGTGCCTTAGCTGTCAATCCTCTGCTTTCTTATGTTTTTAGAATTTGGTGTGTTTCCATATTGATACAGTGGTGTCCATGTCCTGTAATTGTTTCCATTCTGCATAGAAGTTGGACCAGACACAACCGTCTTACCTCTATTTTTCTGGTGGCATTTAAAAGATCATAAGTGCCCTTTTTAACACCAGCCAAAATATAACTTCATAGTTTATATGTGATCATTATAGGTGCCCATTAAACACCGTTAAAACTAAAAACCAGTTTGCATCTTGCACCATGTCTTTGTCACATGTTTTGTATTATATTTGTAGAACGAAAATAATGGACTCTACACAGGAGATGGCTCGGTCAACATTAATGGGACGGCTGTTCTTAAGCAGAAAACTGGAAATTGGACAGCATGCTCTTTCATATTGGGTACTAATTATTATATTTCACATTAGTGCATAGCCTATGCTCTTTCTGACTTCCATCATGCCACATACAGGAAATGAATGCTGTGAGCGCTTGGCCTACTATGGAATTGCTACTAATCTGGTCACCTACCTTACTGGGAAGCTACATGAAGGAAATGTGTCAGCTGCAAAAAATGTTAACATTTGGGCAGGAACTTGCTACTTCACACCACTCATTGGAGCCACTTTGGCAGATTCTTATTGGGGAAGATATTGGACCATTTTTGCTTTCTCCACAATTTACTTCATTGTAATTATGTGTTGAACTCGTTATTTCTATTCTATGCCCACATCTCTGATCTTTCTATTCTATTCTTTCTCCACATTTCTGTTTCTTGACCATAAAGCTCAAAATCTTGCTCACATCTCTCAAGTCAATGGAGCTTCTCTGGTTCTAATTTCTTTTCATTTAGTCCAAGGGGATGTCTACTGCTGCTACACTTTATGTTCAATGGTTAGCAATAAAAAAAAATTGTTCTAGTTATGGCAATAAACAGGAAAACTTTTATAAAAAGCCTGAATGAAGTTTTGTTGATTATGTGAATTTTTATGTGGTCGGAAGTATAGGTACAAGGTTAAGCAAGGTCTATATTTCTATACACCTGCATTGGTTGCTGTTACCCAAATGTAATCCATATTGTTTTCTTCAAGTGTTGGATTTCATCATGTCGATTGATGCAGGGACTGTGTACGTTGACTCTCTCAGCAACTATTCCTGTATTAAAGCCAGCTGAATGTATAGGTTCTCTATGCCCTCCAGCAACTCCTGCTCAGTATGGGGTATTCTTTTTCGGCCTCTATCTGATTGCACTTGGAACAGGTGGCATCAAACCATGTGTTTCATCCTTTGGGGCGGATCAGTTTGATGACACTGATCCCAAGGAAAGGGTAAAGAAGGGGTCCTTCAATTGGTTCTATTTTTCAATCAACATTGGTTGTCTTGTATTAAGTAGCTTAATGGTATACATTCAAGACAAAGCTGGGTGGGGGCTAGGATTTGGAATTCCTGCATTGTTCATGGGCATAGCTATTGCTATCTTCTTTTCAGGCACACCCCTTTATAGATTTCAGAGGCCAGCGGGGAGCCCAATTACTAGAATGTGCCAAGTTGTGGTTGCATCATTCCATAAGAGGAATTTGGAGGTTCCCCAAGACATTAGTCTCCTATATGAAACCCAAGAAAAACACTCAACCATTGAGGGAACCTGGAAACTAGCGCACAGCAATGAATTGAAGTATTTTTCTTCTTCTTTCTCCTTACCTGATCTACTTTCCTCAGTTTTGAACTGGCCATTCTATTTGATGTGCGTTTTTGCTATCAAAATTGATTGTCATCCAGTGAAATAGTGATTTACATATGCAAGAAGAGTTGAATCTTCTGTTTTGTTCTGTATGCAAATTCAAAAGTTGATCATCAAATGTGAATAGTGGTTAAGAATGGCCTTTCTAGTTAACACTACAATGCCTTATTTGAGGCAAGTTCAAGCATAACTTATAAATCATGCAAGCATAGTGTGTGCACAGAAAATTTTCATATTCTGTGAAGTTCATATCCTCTCTTATTTTAGTTGTTAACAACTCATGTTTGTGTAAGCTTACACTATGCAGTTATATGTTTTTTTGCTACCACTTTATTAATGTATTAACGCACGCCCACTGTCGAACTCTGCTCACTCTTCCCCTTCTAATATCTTGTCATGGTTCCCCTCATTGCATTCTTTGAAATATATATTTATTAACCACGCAAAAGAGGCTTAAATAATGGCATGTTATTTTGTGGAATACTTTGTTTTTATTCTCTATCTGGCAGCAGAAGAATCACTGACTTTTCAGTTGAATTGATTTTTGGCAGTCTGTTATTAGACATATGGTCCTTTATCTGTTCGCCTTTCCTCTGAACTTCGTCTTTACAAGGTCTACTTGCAATTTCATTTGGTGTTGAGACTACATATTAATGGGAATTTTGTTTAGTTTATGTGAAGAGACTAGAGAGCAAGTTTATGCTGACATATTTATTTTATCTGATATGCCAAAGGAGCACTGGGAAGAAAGTTTCAACAGACCTGTCTCTGCCTTAATGAATTCCTTTTTATTGATTTGTATTGCCTTATCCTCATTTTAGCAAGTTTGCCTCATCATTTAAAAATCCACTAAAATCTTTTATCAAAGGAACTTAACTAATTCCTATTTCCTCTAGATTCCTTGATAAAGCTGCTATAATGTCAGAGGCTGAGATAAAAGTTGGGGACTTCAGTGATCCATGGAGGCTTTGTACTATGACTCAGGTGGAGGAATTGAAGATTTTGATCCGCATGTTTCCGATCTGGGCTACAGGCATTGTCTTTTCTGCTGTCCATGCCCAAATGAGTACAATCTTTGTGGAACAAGGGATGCTGATGGACAAGACAATTGGTTCTTTCAACATCCCTCCTGCTTCTATGACCACAATTGATGTTTTTAGTGTTATTTTCGGGGTTCCAATCTATGATAGGATCATTGTTCCAATTGCAAGGAAGTTCACTGGCAAAGAGAGGGTCTTTTCAGAGTTGCAGCGTATGGGAATTGGCTTGTTCATTTCTATGCTATCAATGACAGCTGCTGCTTTGCTAGAGATTAAGCGCTTGCAGCTTGTAAAAGAGCTTGGATTGGTTGGTGATGCTGTTGCAGTTCCCCTCAGTATCTTGTGGCAAATTCCCCAGTATATGTTGATAGGTACATCAGAGATCTTTACATACATTGGTCAGCTTGAATTCTTCTATGAACAGTCTCCAGATGCCATGCGGAGTCTATGCAGTGCTTTGTCCCTCCTGGCTGAATCTTTGGGAGATTACCTGAGCTCTTTTATTCTGAGCATGGTAACTTACCTCACAACCACGGGTGGGAAGACAGGATGGATACCAGATAACTCAAATACGGGGCACCTTGATTATTTATTCTGGCTTTTGGCTGGGCTCAGCTTCTTCAACTTGCTGATCTTCACTGTTTGTGCTAAGAGATATAAAGAGAAGAAGGCCTCCTAAGGTTCTTAATTACAAGAGGGTAGGCCTAGTAGCGCCGTGGGAAAAGGTTTGATTACATTGGTTTGTGCATAAGCAACACTTATTCTACTACAACATTATTTCCTTCCAGGTTTGAAGGAATGTATACTACGTTGGTTTAGTGCTTATAATAAAACCCTTTTGGTTTAATCCTGTACTAGTAAGATTTGTTTTGTAATGATTCAGGGGATAACAGCCAGCTTATTTGGGTGCTTTCTTGTTGAAATAATGGATACAGCAGGTGCATTTGTACAATCTGCTTTGCGTTTCCACAGACAGGTTTCTGTCGAATTAGTAGGTTAATTGCAAAATGGGAACTACCCCACTTCCACTTCATCTTTCATTGTTTGGGTAAGTTAAGACCCTTTTGAGTCCACCTGCAACAGATCTTCCCTGCATTTCTTTGGACACCAACCACTGCTTATTGTCATACAGTTTTATTCTCATTCCCTGAATTGCCTTGTCAACATACGGTTGCCTTTCTTTTTGGATCTACTCTTGCATACTAGAGTAGTTTGAACAGATTTGTGTATAATTTTGAACAGATTTGTGTATACAACTTACAGCATCCTTATTTGCCAAAGGACTGGCACTCCATTTATTTTAAAGCAGTCTTGGAGAAAGTTTGATTCTGAGAATTGCAATTGCTGCTTCAATTTTTTAGAATCTCACCATGTAGACCATTCCAGGAGTGTTTGAGCACGAAGAGCCCCCTTAAAAGGCCTATTTCCCGGGGAATGTTTCATTCCAAGGCATTTTTTGTATGTGTGGACCGCATCGAGTTGGTATGTGAATCCTTTATATTTCATGCTCAGATCAACACCAGAACATGTGAATGAAATCATAAAACCAAGGGTTCCGGACGTCTGCAGCTACAACATGGAGTGTGTTGGAACAACGTCTTCCATGCCAACTGCAGCAGTTTTTACCTTGCCATGACGACAGCTGATATGACGGGTGTGTAAGATATGATTTGAAATTTGACAGTGCTGCTCTTTCAAAATCATGACCACCAGTAATAAGTGACAAATTTGAAAGTAGGAAAATGAAGAAACAAACAAGACTACGAAATTTCATGGCAACGGAAACTCTAGGGTGCTGATAAATTTTGCTTTCCTGAGAGTTGATTTCTCTGAAATCTAGGTAGTGGTGTTTGCAACTACTTAATTTATACTGCATTTACTGGTCTTTGACTGAGGCAATAAAGAGTTCCTAAGGAAATATTTGAGAGCAGGAAAACATTTTTACTTTTAATACATCTCTGGTTCAAATATATTCCGAAGTGTGCAGGTTTAATTCTTTAATATCGCCATTCAGGATGCAAAACAATCTTTATACAGTTTGGTTATGTTCTTATCAGGATTTTATGGGCTGTAAGAACTAATGTTTTTGTTGTGATTGGAAACAAAGGGAAATTCTTTTTCATGGAAAGTTCTGCATCCTTGAATGTTCAAAAGAGGTGCTTGGCAGTTGCTTTTATATCCATGAAGCGTCTTAGAAGCCACAGATTTTCTTTTTTCCTTTTCTCTTTTTTGGTGTTAACAATCTTAAAAATCTTTGTAGTGACTTTCAATTTCAGGTGGATGGCTTCTTCTTCTTCTTCTTTGAGGAAGCAATTTTTGCTGGATTTATAAATCCACATTGTTGATACTGTTTTCTTGCTTTCTGCAGGTTGCTTGCTGTTGAATTTAGCTGAATATTTATCAGACTTGTTCAACAAGACGATCAAACTCGAACCCCTTTAACTAGTGTAGTTAGTCTAAAGGATGCTCTACATGGTTTTTTCTAAGCATTCAGGAAATATTCCAAGTTATTTTTTAGGCTAAAATTCAAGATCATGGAATTCAAAGATGACAACAATCATATATTAGTTTAGTCAAGGAGGGTTCAGTTTGTTGTTTATGTTCTCATAACACAATATCCTGGTTGTTTTCAAGACTGAAAATTCAAAAAGTTAATGAAATTCAAAGACTTCAGACACCTGCAGATGAGATTTAATGGTTTTTACCATGGCGAAAGCAGGACCCTAAATCTTACTACTCACTCTTCCTTGCTTTACAAGAGATGATCCTTCTAGATATAAAACTTTTTACTTGCAGATAAATTTGACTGTTCGTAACTCATGCATGGAGGTTTTTATTTATTTATAAAACAATGTAATAACCTTTTAGTAAATAAAAATATATAAAAAAAAAACAAAATTAAATATTTAAGCTGTTCTTTGTTTTCAAGGTTTTGACCTCCATTTGCATCACCTTCCATGTAGTTTTTTCATGCCAAAAGAGAAGGGACCGTACATAGTTCTTTCTCCTCTCTTCTATTTTCCTTTTCTAAGGTGCCATTAGACAGCTTTTAGCTAAAAACAAGGCTTCAATTATAGAAATATTCGACTCTCAAAGGATGATTGTGCAAATAAACTCTATTAAAGTTAAAACGTGCAATTGAGGGCTCAACTCTCTCTTCCATTTTTGCCAAAACAGAAGAAGAGGGTTTTGTAGACAAGGAGAAGATCGATGACACCTTAGATGATTTCATGTGTGTTTTATAAAATAGTAGAAATTGCTTTTTCAATCTTTGAAACCATAAAATTGGCGGTTGTCAATTTTTTTATATATAATTTTATCATATTTATATAAAATTCACAAAAACAAATTATAAAAAAAAAACATCTTGAAAAGCATTCCAACTAAAAACAATACCAAAACATGATTTTTCAGAGAATATTTGTTTCCGCAGTCCAACCATAGTATTCACCAAATTTAATTTTTTTTCTTTCATTTAATTTTTTAAATATTTTTGAATTTTATTATTTTATAATATCAAAAATAAATTTTGAAAAACAAAAAGTATATATTATTTTAATATATTTTAAAATAAAAAATATTTTTAAAATATCAAACAGTAACTCGTTAATAAGTTGAATGCCAACTTGAGTCGCTACCGTAAATTTGAGTACACTGCTTTGGTTTTTTTTACATGGAGTATTCGGATTAACTTGCGTATATCTTGACTAATTATCACGGGTTTTAAAATTAACAACCAGGACCACTCTGGTATTTTAATTTCCCTCTAATATTCGAATGAAGTATACATGACAAAAGACAAACAATCAATAAGAGGTGTAATGCATAAGTTTTTTTTTTTAAAATATTGTACGTACATTTTAGTGAAGGATCCAGCTTCATGGCATATAAATTTCAATCTTTTATATTTATATAAAACTAACTTGGATCTTGAGATAATATTTTAATCGAAGTATTTATTAGTTCTTTTACAGAATTTATTTGAAGATTATTATAGTATCTGCTAATACTTGTGTTATTTTGTTAAAATATTCCAATCTTATTTCTTTGCTGGGAAAATTACCAGCAACAAAAAGGAAATATATTTTTTTCGGCGAAATATATGCTAACCCTAAAACCCCCCCGATAATAACGTATGAAACTCAAGTTTCCAAAGTCGTTTTCTCTGTTTTTTTTTTTTTTTTTTTTCCTTTTCTGTTTCTTACTTCTCCAATATAAAGTAGTATCTCTTTTATAGTTTCAAGCCAAATCGTGAAGGCCAAAGCTGCCGGAATCCCATGCTGGACACCGGTGAGTTTCCGAGAAAGAAAAGGCTTCCAGCTATTGAAGGAACCCATGCCTCTTCTATAAATATACTACTGTAACACGGAGCAGCTAGCAATACTTTTTCTTTTTTTCCAAGTCATATACACACCAGCGTTTCATATCCATGACAGAAAACCTATTTACTTCTCCCTCTCGACTGATCATTCTTACACTTGTACTGCTCTCCGTTGCATTAACAGTACTCCTCGTCGTGATGGTTTATGGACTAGTAAGCTTGTGTTGGAGTTGTTTGGAGAATCGGCTCGATGTTCTCCTTGGCCAAGATCGTCATCCTCATGATGTAGAGAGAGGACAGGTAACCGGAAAAGAAGAACCTGCTACTGTTGTCATCTTGCGATTTTCTATCATTCAAGTCGATGAAACGACAGAGTATTTTAGCAATGGATGTGCGATATGCTTGGATGATTTTCAAAAGGGGGTGGACTGCTGTGTTCTTTCGTCGTGCAAACATGTTTTCCATTCAAGCTGTTTAAAGCAATGGCTGGATCTGAATCTGACCTGCCCTATTTGTAGAAGTTATGTATATGATGACATGCTTCTTTGTTAGCTCTTCATCATGGGTTCGAATTTTCTTTGTTTTTTGAAGGATTAGAGTTCCTTTTTTTTTTTTGGAATATTAGCTGTTAAAATTAAAAGGAAGCAAGATCGTTTTTTTTTCCTTTTTTCTTTGGTTACCTGACTGGAGCTTCTTATGTTAAAAGTAGCTGTTCAAGAGGAGAAAGAGTTGGAAATTAGTACAAGTGAAAAACATCCATGAGAATCATGCTCAGAAGAATTTGAAATAGCAATGAAACTAAAATAATACTTGATAGAAACCTCTTGCTCATACAATCTGCTATTAAGATTGAAGAATAAGATTTGACCCTGAAAAATCATAAAACATTTTATAGAAATATAACACAATAAAAATTTGTTTCAAGACACCACACTATTATAATAAAATCGAATGACGCCATGACGTCAATTAATTTTTAATAAGTCAAATTCAGTTTATTTAAGAACAAAAAAATACAAGAATCCCTCTCATATGTTAAACTAAAAAAATTCAAAAGTATTATTCATCATAGATTCTAAAATTTAGGCGTTACACATGTTTAAATAATTCTAAAAAAATAATCCTAATAGATCTATCTTTGTGGGTTGAAAACCTAAACCTTGATCTAAACAAAACTTGGATTTTAGCTGAAAATCAAAATATTAATTAAACTCAAACATAGAAATAATAATAAAAACAACAAATCTTAATATTAATTTTGTTGATGTTGTACATGATACAAGAAAAATAAGATAAAATATCTTAATTCCCTAACTTAAATAACTCTTGGCCAAAATCCACCTTTCTAAATCTAGGATTACTTAGCCAACTTTAGCATTAAATAACCATTCCAAGTCTAGGATTCAGATCTGACAATCTTCTTAGTTTCCTTGCATGACTAGGAAAATTCTTCTTTTATTGCAAAATATTATCCTAAATAATTGGGATAATAATGAACTAATTTTTCAATCAAATTTTAGGAAATATTTTATTGATCCTTATAAAAAAAAATTTCAACATCTTAATTAACTCAAGCCAACTTTAAACCCTACGTGACCTAAACTCACACTCATTAATATAATTTAAATCAGACTTGATACAAACTCCCAACAAGCATATTTTGCTACTCAAATCAGACTTATACATGGACTAACCTAATCTGATTGAATAAATCATATAAGAGATTAAACGAAACCATCATCATGCACAAATCAAGGCCAGCTAAAACTACTTCATGCCAAAAACTTATCATGGCTAAATGTAACATAAACTAAATTGTAATGAGAAACAATATCTTGGTAGAATGGCCTCATCATTAAACCCAAGCACAAAATCAAATGCCCTTCATAAGAAATCGATGGATAAACCATATTAATAGTACAACAAGCTAGATTGGATTTAGTACAGTTGCTCAAGGAATCCTATTTTAAATGATATAAGATTTTAATGGCAAAGAAGCTGGCCAAAAAGACTTCGGCATTATCTTTATGCCCATCGTTGGGATAGGAAAAGGGGAGAGAAGAAAAACTGGAGCCCTACAATGGATGAAGGGGCATTACTAGGCTCAAATTCGGAATGACCTGATGGGGAAGAATCTGTTTTCCAACCCAACACTTGCTAAAGCGACAGTAATTTCTGAAATAGATTCCCAAGTTCAATTCCCTAACAAAAAGAAGAAAGAAAAGTTTATTCGGATTCAGACTCATCTTTTCTCGCCGTTAAAGATCAGTTCCCTGTTAGCTGTTTTCTTTTTTCCATTTCTCCGCTTTGCTTCTTCTCGTGTCCTTCCAAGAACATCGTCCTTCGAGAACCAGCACCATGAAAGAATATCAGCAGGGTTCAGCTAGTTATCGAGAAACTCAAAGGCAAAGTGGATTAGATTTGCACAATCAAAACCTGAATACAAAAGCTAGACTTGCAGAATAGCTATACCAGCCATATTAGAGATAGACTTGATCGGAAATCCTCCCAAAAATTCCTGACTAATTGTAGCTCAAAAAGCACTCACCAACGTCGGCTAAAACGGGTCCTCTAATGCTGGTGATTACTCTTCTATATTCTGCTGGCAGCAATTATTCTTAGTGCTTCCAACCTTGCAGGTTACCAAGGAGGGCAAATCTATCAGTATATCCTCCTTCTCAAACAATAAGAGTTGGATTTCTGAACCATATTTTTCAAAATCATGCCTCGGTACAACTAGAATTCTTTCTGAGGTCGGAAACTACGTAAACCAGTATCAACTAGAATTCTAATTATAAAAATCTGATTTTTCTCTACAAATTTATACTTGGGCATCCCGAATCAAGGATGGAAGGAACCCCTGCCCGAAGCTCATGGGCCTCACAATGAAACAAACAAAATATATTGCACGGTAATCTGTTTATTAGGTCTGTCTTGAACAAAAAAAAATTTAAAAATCTTACACTGGCAACTTTTTGTTTGAATATATAGCTGGTTAACTACTCCCTCTCTTTCTTGTGTGGAAACGTTGAATGCCGATCACAGAGTTTAATCGACCAAGGGATTGTGAGGCAAGGCTTTGGCAAGGTGACACTTACATTCAATGGCGGGGAGAGATTTTATATGCGCTGCAAGTGAAAGACAAGTCTTCTGTGGTTTAAACATTTGTGGAACTCAATGTTGAAAACCTGTGTCTGTCGTGTTACCGACTCATGAGATTTGCCTCCTGTTGACAATCGAAACACAGTCATTTAGATTGGCCATCCTAAAACAAGCATCAAATAACACATGTTATCTGGAAAATATATCATCAAGTTTAGAGATCTAATAAACAGGCTGATTATACTTGTTTCTGATGAAATTTAGCTTCATGTTGAAAGATTTTAGTAGTTAGACCTTTTCAAAGAGAGAATTAGTTCTGAGGAAGAAGTAATTAGGAGGTTAGCTATGGTTTATGAATGGAAGGAAAAAGCAGACAACTATGATATAGAAATCCAAGTCATTAATTTGAAATAACATGCAATTATTAAAGCTGGTTCACAGAAATAAAAGTGAATACAGAACACTGGGACTGCATACCGTCAGTCAACTTTAGTCACAAGTGCGCTAGCTTCTACTCAAATATGATTGTGAACTCCTCCCTCTCTTGTTTGGCTTGTCAGATAGAACCTTTCAACATTCATCAATAGTCAAGACATCGATCAAGGAAGGAAGGATTGGAGTATGAATAAGTAAATGTTAAAAAGATGCAGGAGGGCTCTCTTTTCTCCCTGGTCCTTGGATTATACAAAACTAGAGAGCACGTGTTGTTTGAATCATTTAACATCAAAATGTTCTCATCTCCTCCCCACAATAATAATTGGTATTAATTATGAATCCGATGGCTCATTTACCACGTATCCTCCATGACTGCTTGACTCCATATTCTTATATTAACCATATATCCAATTGACCACCATCTGTATTATGATACAAACAAGAAAATTCAGTGACACCAATAATGATGTAGCACTAATCTCCATGTCTACGCTAGTTTCATATGATTCTTTGATTTGTAGATTCTATGTCAATTTGTAGCAGTGTGAGCTCCTGCTCAACCCTTCCTTTTATCTATGAATCATTGTAAAAAATCCCTGACTACACATTTACAACTAATCTGATTTTCGGATTAGTTGATTTCAAGATGAAATCCAAAGAAATGTATGCAACCCCTTCCTCCCAAGTATCAGCATGTATTGAAGACATGTATTTGTAGAGCAGATTTCAAATATAGTTAGGGTTGAGAGAATTTGTCTTTGTTCCACAGCAGTGATACTTTAATAAATTGCTTCTTTAGTCGTTGTAATTTTTGCTATTTTCCCAAGATTCAGCTTCATTTGCACAGGTATCTTCTGTGAATTGCGAGCATATGATATTCATAAGAACCTTCTTTTGTAGTTCCAGACGCTTGGTTCTCTCTAAGCATTAATAGTTAACACCAATTTTTAGGTGTTATCCTCTGTTTTCACATTTTATTTCTACACAAGAAAGGAGTGGAAAAATTACTGAACTTTTGGCTTTTGGATGTAACTATGAAAGAAAACCGAAGCTGCACCTACTTATTTTTGGCTGGAATCTTTGCAGGCGATGGGGTGCATCCTAGTCAGAACTTTGTTTTGTCTCCTAGAAAATTCTGCTCTACACAGGAAAAAGACTTGGGGATCGTTTGTTTACGCACAGCACACCTCTTAAACTAACGCACACTTGAATAATCGAAAAAAAGGATGCAGTAGCTCTCTGTATCAAAGTTCGATGCAGTTTTGTTATCTGTCAACTTCAGTTTGGTAGTCCATTTCCTGGAACTTGGTTTCAATGATCCATACAGCTTCACGCAATTAAATGGTTAGAAAGTGTTGGATCTAATGTAAGGTTTTTGCACATTGTCATAATTATATTTAGGTTTCAGGGCACAGTTTTCACATTTGTTGCAAGACTTGAGGGAATCTATTTTCTTTAAAAAAAAGGCCAAGCACGCCGGTATAGCATTGATTACTTTTCGAATTATTATATAAAAACCTCATGTGTAAAATTTATAAAAATTAAAAAAAAAAATATATATATATATATATATATTATCCTTCTAATTTCTTTAATTAAATAGATGACATGTCATTTGCTAAGTTGAGTTGGAAAGTTAGGTTTTTGAATAAAAAATCTATTTTGAAATTCACCTATTTTTAACCCCTTCATATGATAGGAAAAAAAAAAAAAAACTTCAAAAAGCTTTTTAAGCTTGGATCTACTTTTTCCGGTAAGAAGAAAAGTTCAAAACAATCCAGGCAAATGATACATCATCTGTTTAATTAAATAAATTAGAAGGGCAACTTTTAAAAAAGATAAAAACCAAGCAGGCTGGTCTAGCATTGATTACCTTTTGAATTATTATATAAAAATCTAATATGTAAAATTTATAAAGAAAAAAAAAAGAGTTTTGATTAAAGAGATATTTTTTTCCACCTTGATTTAAATGATTGTGATTTTTATGAAAATTTATTTTAATAGACTTTATTTTTTTATTCAAAAAGCAATAGGCTAATAAAAAAGATATGTTCATGAAAATAAGAAAATGAAAAAACTAGTGCATATCTATGAAAGAAGGCATTTTAGGGGAAAAAACAGAAGAAGAATTTGAGTAGGTTTACTGTTATTTCTACGTGGCCGTTAATAATTTTTGGCTTCATATATTAAAAGATTTTAGTGGTTTGGTCTTTTCCAACGAAACTATTTTTTCTTTTTTTGTGTAAAGGAAATAATGAAACAAGCCAAAAGGTAGCACCAGCAGAATCTGCAGACAGTAAAGACAAGAGCCCTGGAGGAAAGAACCACCTAGTCTCCTTATCAGCACTAGAAGATCCTAACTTAGCTAGATAATCAGCAGCGCTGTATACTTCCTGCAACACATGTTGAACACAACAACACCAATCCCACTTCATCGACAGTCTAATATCCTCAATAAAAATGAAAGAAGGATGAGCAGATGAAAGACATCCATTAATTAACTCCAATGCCTCTAGCGAATCAGCTTAAAAAATCACTCTTCAATACCCCTTACTCCAAGCAAGCAATGATCCAAATCTAATAGTATTTAATTCAACAATCACTTTAGAAGACAAGCCAATAAACCCGGAGAAGCCAATGATCCAGTTCCCACTAACATTTCTTAACAAGCCTCCAATTCCTGATCTTCCTGGATTACCATTGGGACAACCATCAATTTTGATTTTAATTGTACCTTCAGAAGGCTTGAGCCACTGAACAAGCGTTGATGATCGACTGTATAAACTAGTGTCCAACAAAACTGAATTAGTTAACTAATTTGATACATTAGGGATTGATTCATGATGTTTTACTGCTCCATAATAAATAGGGATGACATATTACCATCTGATTTTGATACTAATTGTTCATTCTATAACTGATCCTATACCTTTTCTTGGAAAATTATACTAGAAGATGAAAAATTCTCTCTTGCTATCAGCAGCTAGCAGACAAAGCTTGGCTTCCATTTTATGTATTAGTATTTATACATTTAATCTAACCTTGTGTATTCTAAATTTGTCTATGAATAAATATTAGAAAAGGAAAGTTATCATAAGAAATCCTTAGTCATTAAATTCAATGCTCTCAATATTAACAACGTTGAAAACGTTAAAATTTATGTTTATCTACAAAAGATTTGGGCATGAAGAAGTCAGTATTACAGTCTAAAATAATATGATGTTCTCTTGCCTTTTTATGGTCTACAAAAGTTGAAATTAAACCTGAATATCACAGTTGACCTTAATGCAGGATTTTTTTAATGTTATACAAGACCTACCTATGGCTTCTAAGAAACTTCCAGCTTTATGTGAAAACAAGTGACTACAAATGGCAATGATCTAGAATTGTACCTTGTGCTAAGGCTTACAGATAGTGAATGAGCTCAACTGCGAACTTTCCTTTCCTTGTAGTATTTATTTCCCCTATCTGGACTAGAAGGAATTTCAAGCATTCAGAAAGATCATCTACACAAAAATTTGAATACTATTGGACATAAAAGTTCAATAAAACTAACCTTTAGCCTTCCTTTCCCACTTACTGAGACAACATCTCCAGTTTTTAGTGTAGTGTTGTTTTTTGTGATTGTGGTCCAATTCACACGTACATCCTTGTTACTGCAAATCAGTTTCACGAAAAAATCCTGTTACTGAAATGGCCCACCTTTAGTTGTGTCATGTTTAACTTATGCTTTCACAGTTTGTAACCTATTTAAGCCGATATGAATGTAACTGAACAAATTTCCATAAATGAAAATTGAAACTTCTATCCGAAATTGTCATTCACACCAAGAAGCAAAGGATCATAACTGCCTTGAGTAATGGCATTTCTTAGTCAAGTTTATAGATGCATACAAGCTATATTAGAGTACGTGCATTTATTGCTACGAGGCAGTATCCCTGTCTAAATAAGCAGTAACAGCATAGGCTTTACCACAACATAGAGCAACAGCCAAGCAAAAATGAACATCAACTATTAACGGGAACAGGGTGTACCTAATCAAATCAACTAGTTTTGACCTTGAAATCTTGAATCCTGCACTTGCTAGGGCATCGACTCTTAATGATGCTTCCACTGTTTTAAATGACTTAGTCCTGAAAATAGTGGAAGGAACAGAAACTACTTACTTGTGCCAAATGAATAAATCACCAAAACCATGCAAAAAAAAACACCATAAAAATAATAACTTGCAAACCTTGGAGGCTCATATTCAAGATCATGCAATGGGATTGGTGTACACGAAACTGAAACATCACCAACCTGCAGGAGAATAGCATTAGACACTACAGATAGTAGAACTTGCGTATCATCATACTGAAAGCATCAAGAATGTGCATATCTGAAAATATTTTCTAATCCATTTAGTTTTTTATATCAGATGTGGAATGCCACATTATTGAGGTAATGAAGATTTTCTTTTCATTTAAGTTTTTCCAATACCAATAGAAGTTATACCATGCATGAATTTCTCCTCATAGATAAACTTGCACTTTCCTCCCCAACAAATATCAAATGAAGAGTGAGGTTGCAATGAAATATAACCATTAAAACCAAGAGAAAGGCACAAAAGGGAAACGAAAAAGGACCAGGAAGTATTTTAGCTAATGTGATCTAATGAAATAGTCCTGCCAATAATTGCAGTAGTGATGTAAGATCCAAGAGAGAGATAAAAAACATTTTTACAGTAGTCAAAACTTTTTTAGGAGAGTAGCAGCAGTCGTAGAAAAAGTATTATTTATCTAAGGATGCAAAAACTACCTTGTCCAGTGATGACACAATATAGTCTACAAGATCTGGAACAAGTAGGACTTGAGCCCTTTTCCCCCCCTGCACAAAGCAAAGGAAAGGAAATGAAAAGGTTGACTTCGATCCACAAAGCTTTATACCAACTTTACTTGCCAGCTAAAGACTATTAGCACTACTTATGCACCCATACAAATAAGTGTCTCTCTATTCCACATATTGAAAAATATGTCTCCGAGTGAGAGACACTGCTCAAATCAGTTAGGCTACAAGCACCCAATTATTTATTAAAGGAATTGGGACTAGGCTAACAAGTCCCCATTTTTTTTCTTTCATTGTTGTTTCAAATCTTCTTAACGAGCTCAACTTTTAATGTTTGCTGAATCTAATTTACAACTAGTGCAGTTCGAACTCAAGCATCATTGTGACCTCCAATTTAGAGAACACAAAAACTTATAACAGTCAGCAAGCTGAGCATCTCAGATATTTGATGCCCTCGTGAGCTGTGTTCAAGAAATTTTTGAAAGCTCAACTCAAATTCACAAAATAACTTTAACTTGAAACTTTGTGCTTTGGCAACCTCCTGCATCGTTCAACTTTGCTTGCCAGCAGCCAAATTTGATGATGGGGGAATAATTGATAAACTCTCTCAGCATCAAACTCAGACAATTATATATACACGCTAACTGATAGAATAGTAGATCAATCTTCCAATTCACATGCTTGACAAAGAAAATGGATACCAAGAAGCTATGAACAGAAAACTACAACCAACACACAAGCATAGATTACACTATGAACATAACATTGATATACTGAAAAGAATAATTATTTAAGAAACTGTATTGGGGCAACACAAGGACACTACAATATAGTACTTAGTCAGACTTCTGTTATCCTTAAAAAAATGGCTTAGACTACGAATTTCCAAAATAAAATGTTTCACTGATAAGGCATGATCTATGAAAATTAAATGTGTCAAAATATATTCTAGCTGTTCTTTAAGTACATGAAGCCACATTGGATGCAATTGAAATTCATTGGTTATACTGTCCATGCTACTTTTAAAAAAACATACAACATGAATTTCAAATCCAGATCACAGACCTGCAAATAACATGTAATCTAAAACAACACAATGATGATACCAGCAAGATTATATCCCCAAGCTTGTTCCTGGCAATCCCTGTACCAAGAATTGCACCAAGGAAGTCACCGTGAGAACAGAGTTGAAATCCAAAGTTTCCTGTTATACTGGACAAATGAAATCATTTAAGAAAACATAAATAAACAAATAAAAAGAGTAGAGTTTGATAAGGTCAAGTTCTAGCATGACTCGCCTCAATGCTGCAACTATATCTGGATCACTTGTCAGTGTTTCTGGATGTCCAACAGAAAGCCGGCAACGCTCAGCCTAAGGGATTTTTTGAAAATATATTACCATGCCAAATAAATTTATGCAGAAACAAAAAGCAAACTGTAAGTCTTAAGTTTGACCTGTGGGTATCCTCCCTGAGCAATAGCCTTAACGTCAGCTAATTTTTCTAGCACATGCAATGATTCCTTCAATGTTGGTGGTGTGAGAAAATCTGTATGGAGAACTTCTCTTCGTAATGATGCCCTTCTTGCCTGCAAAAGAGTACAATAGGAGAAGTTGAAAAGCCAAGAGGAACAGGAACTTTTACAGGCCATAATTTTATTTACATGCGCCAAGATTTCTCTAACGTTTATGCTTGTACTAGAGCAGAACTTCACAAAATCCAAAAGGCAAATGTGGTTAGGAGAGAATATTTCAAATAGAAAACTAAAATACCATGTCTAGAATACGCTTCACTTCTTCAATGACACTTTTGTCTTCTACACCCTTAAGTGCAACAACTTCACCCTTCGTAGCTTGAGCCACATGACACATCCCTAAAGCTATTGCATAAAAATTGCAGCACAAACCATAAGCCATCAGATGCGTAATCAAACTCTTGTAGTACATAAACTAGCAATCCGTAAACAATTAGTGCTAAAAAAGTACTTCGTAAAGGAGACAATTAATTAGTAGTAATGCTTCATTTGATTCTACCACCTGACTCGATTCTTGAGTTCACAACCCCCCATGTTCCATTACGAAACAAAATTTCCTCTAATTCCCCCCATGTAGCCCCAAAACCGGTTTTTGATGAACGACAACGAAAATCAACAAGCCAAACTGAGATTAAAAGCTAACTTTGATCAAGTTTTAACAAGTTCAAGCATCAAGATTAATAATCCTGCTCTTTCTTTTGACAATATATACAAACAAGCACACGAGCAGTTTAGTTCATTTACACTTGGAATAAAACAAAGGTGCAGTGACCTCGCCATTAACTACTCCTAACATCAAAATTTGATTAAGAACTTGTAACACGATACCTCATTGGGGCATTTCATCAAACACCGTTAACCCATTTCAACTAAGCTTAATCAGACAAAACATTTCTCTTCCGTCTATATTTTTGTAACTCGTGTAGTAGCTATTGACAGGTTAGAGCAAATTGGTCTAAAATTATGTTGCCCATTTTATCATTCTTTCCGTTGTTCTTCGTCTAAGTGAGCTTAGTGGGCGTTTTTAAGACCGAAAATGCACGAACCTGAGTGTCTGGTGATGGGACTGGAGAGGGAAAAAGAGATAGGGGTTCCATACAAGGAGATGCGTGTTTTATTGGGAAGAGAGTGAGAGAGTGATAAGGTTTGAAATGCTCTTCTAAGAAACCATGGTGTTGCTATCGTGCCAGTGGTAGCCATTGCCTGTGTAGCGAGTATCATTTGGCGTGGAGGTTTGTTTAAAAATGGCACAAAATTCATTTTTGCCCCCTATAGATTCCTCAATTTATCACTTCTACTCCTATACTTTTAAATTTCCCAATTTCACCCTTTGTTAAATCTATCTTTTTTTCTATTGATTGAGAGGTAGGGTTTCAACATGAGTTTCCTTTGCTAGCTTTCTATCAAATAAATTAAATGCTTATTTGGAAGTGCTTGTGTGTTAAAATAAATTAATAATACTTTACATCCGTATTATTAATGATATGTTTTTTTAAAAAAATATCAACAAAAAATCAAATTATTAACATAATTGTTATTATATTAATTGATTAAATAGCCCTTATACTAATACTATATTCTTACCATCAAATTTTTTATAAAAAAAAATTAGTCACCTCGCACTTTTCTCGTCCTTTTTCACCCTCTTATAAATCAAAAGTGATTGGTTAATCTTATATATATATCATCAATCTCATATCCAGAAATTTATAAATCTCACACCCAAATGATGAGAAGAATCATCTTATACCTTCATTTCATCAATGATTGGACATCTTGGAAATGAAGTTATAAGCTGTAGACATCCCTCGATCTCAAGTGTTGTTAAAGAAGAAAGGAGGTAATTGGGCAATATTACCTTTCTCTGTAATAAATAAAGCACAAAGATGGTGGCATGTTGGTGTCATGCTTATTGGTTGGTGGTGGTATGTTAGTGTTGGGCTAGATGGTTGATGACGGTGGGTTGGTTGGCAGTGGATGGTGACATGGTTGTGGGTGGTGGCACAGCAGCAGCAACTTCTCTCTTTGGTGGTTGTTGGAGAGAGTCCAATACCCAGTTATGGATATGTTTAGGTAGATATGTCATCATCGCCAATGCAGAAAAGATTTGAGGTTAAAACCATATGGGATTTAATTTAATATTCATTATTTTGACATTAAATATCAATATAACTAATTAAAGGTGAGTTGTATGATTTAAAAAACTAATTAAAGATGATTGAGAAATTGTTCTTAATGAACCTAATCTTTAAACTAATGATAAATATTGCCAATTTGGCTGGTTCAAACTCAAATTTGCAGTGGTGATTGTTTGATATAAGAAGACAACGTGGGAAGTTCATATCACAACTCGCCATGCCTTCAGGTTCCAGTTTCTAGTCCACAGTATAGTCTAGTTTTTATTTTCCTTCCTCCCATGAATTATTTCACCCATCTGTGCTAAAGAGCTAACAAAACCTGTATCATGCTGAAAATGAAATCCCCAAGCAAAACAATGTTTATGATTGAGTCAAAATTTGGAAACACAAAACAAGCCAAATGTATTTAGTTCTCACTGTCTAAACCTTTTGAACTGACTGAGCTACCAACAATATTATGAGTTTGGAGTCCATCCATGACAGGATGAAAGAACATAAAATACTTAATTCTGCTACAACAGAACTGGTCACTCACATGCTCATCAAGCAGAAAACTGTCCATAACCCTTCTACTTAATTCTAGTTTTACCCCTTCAGAGAAGATAATAGTACCCGAGTGCTAGAAACAAAAGAACTACAAAAGCAGCAGCAGGCGCAGCCCACATCCAAAAGTTGGTTGACTTTTTCCTCCTCGTGATGACTTTGGGAAGTGAATCTGGGCCTCTTGGACGATTCCTAGACCTAACAGTTTTCTCTTTCCGAACTTTTTCCTTAACTGAAACAGGAACCTCATCATTGACTTCAACCATTTCAGGTTCTGCTGCCTCTGCAACTGCTTCGGCACATTGCTCAGGCTCAGTAGTTGGTGCGGATGCCGCAGCCTTCTTCTTCAATTTCTTTTCACGCTCCTGAAGTACATTTCAAAACAACACCCTCTTTTTTTAGTATCTGAAAGCAAATAGTAAATCAGGTAATGGTTGAAATAAAGAAATAAACTAATAACCTTGAGCTTTTTCTCAGCATCCTTTTGAGCTCTTGCAGCTGCTTTTGCAGCTGCTTTCTCAGCCAGCTTCTTCTTTCTTTCCATGGCTTGCTTGGCTTTTGCTATTTCCTCTTCTCTTTTTATCTCCTTCAATTTTGCTTCATCAACTTCCTTTTCTGCAGGAGAAGGATTCTTTGACGGAATTTCCAAACCAGAGATCTCCTTGTCAACCATGTCAGAGTGCTCTGAAGTGGGCTTCAATTCTGTCTTAGTGATTTCTTTCTGCACCTTTTGGGTTGGTAAAGTATCTTTCGGTGGAATGGGTTTCGGATCTTCTTTTGCTCTCTTTGGAATAGCTTTTACCACCGGCTCTGGTTCAGAAGGCTTTGGTGCCTCCGATATCACTAACAGCTTCTCATCAGGGTTCCTAATTCGCCCATCCCTACTCAATTGCCGCCGGTCAAGGGATGGCAAAATTCTCTTCTCATAATCATCCCTAAAGGACTTGTTATGGCACCAGAGGGACATAAATTTTTCAACCTAAAAGTGGATATTAAAGCAAAATATTAGATTGTAGCAGTAAAAATAAAACCTTCACGTACCTAACACAGGATAGTATTCATCTAACAAACCTCATCAAGTGCAAGTTCTTCAAGAGCCTTAACATCTTTCTTAGCAGCAAGTTCTTTGGCTTTCGTCAAGAGCATACGGCTTTGGTAAAAGTTGGCATTCTAACAAAGCAACAAAAGATAAAGGTATCACCAAAAAACATTACACACAAGACTATATCCAATTGCACTAGAAAAGGCTAGAAAAATGATTGAGCAGCCATTCTACAGCCAATAATCAGGGGGGGGAAATGCCAAATTCAATTATGTCAGAAGGGAAGGAGAGGGGATTCAATATGGCTTTAAGCTTTTTCAAAACAACTAACTTCAAAGACAGATTCTAAAGAAGTTTGTCAGAAATACAGTCCTCCAGGAAGGCACTACAAGGCATGCACGAAGGAATAATTTGCACTTCAAAAACAGCTCAGGATGCAAAGGTAAAGCACAAGACTACTAAATCAGTTTACATTTGAAGTCCTTGTCCAACAAAGGCTACCATGCAACCAATAATCACACTAAAATTACAGCGTTAGAAAATGCTTCTCAAGGTAGACACCAGCTGCTGCTCAGAAATACCATACTTTTGGACCTCAACATTTTCAATAAATATCGGAGCCAATGTGCAAGCAAGCATGTGGAAGTATGCTTGATCTGTATTTTGCCTTCTCAGACAGCAGATTACTGGCAAAACTAACTCAAAGAAGTAGTAGATGGTAACAGAAACTGTTGAGGGTAAAAAATAAAGACTGAACCTATACATAGTTCTATTGTTCTATATTTTCTAAAAGGGATCTAATATACTTGAGATTAACATTCCCCAACATTTCAACAACATCATGAGGGGCGAAGTTACCAAATTTGGATCCAAATACAAAACTTTGACATCCCACAGTGATGTTGATGCATTCTATGAAACCCACCAACAGACAAAGGAGCTAAAACCTAAAACTATGAAAATCCCCACAACCCAATACAATATTTTTAAAATGTTAGTAATGAACAACGCAAAAGGAAGATCATATAAAAGGCATCACAATGTTGTTAGAATATCAATACTTTAGTGAAACTGATCCTTTCTATGTAAACATTGCACATGCCTACACACTCACACAGTTAGCTCCCTTTTTTTAATAATTCTTGGAGTTAATAAACATACCGCCTCATCACGCTGTTTCCTAAGTTCCTGAAGAGTTTCATATGTTTTTTCCCTCTTCTGGATCACGGCTTCCAGCTCTTCCTGTAAAGTTTTAATTTCAGCATCCAATGCCTGCACTTTCGCTTCAAGTCCATCAAGTTTTTCCCAAAGTGCTTGTCTCTCCTTCCTTACTCCGTCCAAGTCAACACCCATAAGCTACAATAACCAAAGTAGAGTAAATTACTCTTACACACATGCTGTTAACAACCATTCAGACACAGAAAGAAAAGTTGGTGAAACTACAGGCTTCCAACACATGATAGTTCAAAACCAATTATCTTACTTTGACCTGATCTTGAATGGCTTCTTTCTGACCCAATGAATCCTGAATCTTTGTTCTCATAGCAGCATTAGCAATTACTTTTTCCCTTGTCCCCTCAAGCTGTTTGATTTCTCTAAGTATTTGCTTTTCCTCTGTCAATGGGATGCTCTCGTGTTGCATGCGGTATTGCAAGCTGTAGATCTGAAACCACAATAACAATCCGCAAACTTAAGAAATGCAGTATCACAATACTATTGCACCAAAACAAACTGGCAAGTCCCTATATGTATGCAAGCCTAACAGCTAAATACATACAAGATCATTAAGCTCTTCCTCAGATGAACATATGCCAACACGACCAGCATTATTTGTGTTACGCAGCTTGCCCAGTGCCTGCTGCAAAGGCTCCATTTCCTTTTTTTTCTCATCGAAGATCGATTTATACTGCCTACCCTCATTCTTCAGAGCTCTCACCTGGTTGATCAACTCCGCTCGTTTTGACTGCAGAAGAACAAGGGACAACTAAGTAGAATCTCATTGGAACTAGATTGGTGCAATCTTTTCAACAAACATGGTAATTTGAAAAGCACAAAGCATAAGAACATATGATCAATATGAAAGCTGACATATAAATATTGTCAACTTTAGGGACCCTTACATTTAGTAATTAAATATTTTGGAAACTAATAGTCTTCTTACAGAGTTCTCGAACACCAGTCCAGAACTATTTTGTAATTACTAGCGGAAAACTTGCGTAAAGGTTTAACTGTCATTGAACAGGCAGGCAGATGTAAAAGTAAGACTTCTTCGTCATGAACATTATTGCAATGTTTCACAAACATCAATACAAAATTCAAGTATTTGCAATGCACCTGTACCAAAGGAATTTGCAATGCACATTTATCAGGAACTTGCCTTTTAATAGACTGGACTGACAAAAAACCAGGTACATCCATATCAAATGGTTTGAAACTGAAACACTCATCAGATCGATCAGAAGTATTAAGATCCTAAAGACACATTTGTAAACATCATCACTTCAAAGGATGAAAAAAAGTAAATATCTAGACAACTCATGAGAGAAATGAGCTCTCCTCTCTTTAAAAAGACAAATAAAAAGATCTGTTAAGTTCATTTAAAAGGGGCCACAAGAGACACAATACAAAAGGAAGAAAGGAGGTTGTTTACTTGGGAATATTGCAGGTAAAACTAAATACCTAAACAGTGGAACTTTTATTTTGCCTTAAAGTTCCTGCTTTTTGTACAGAATACTCTCTTCAAAATCAAGTTATTTCCGTAATCAAATGTTGGCTATGAAAAGGAAATGCTGCACAGATCTTTCATCCTATGTCTTCCACATTCACTTTCAAGCAAAGGAAAGGAAGAGCAAGACAAACTAAACAGAAGAAACTACCCTCAACAAACACATGTTCAGGTTTTTACCAGTTCCACAATAAAAGATTGATCATATTTGTCTGGTGCTCATAAAGTAACATGCAATTTCTTCCCCTTTTAAAAAATTCTAGTTGGATTATTTTAACAAACCTGTTGACCAAAATGAATGTGATGAAAATGAACGAAAGATTCACTACACTATTTATATGTGCTGCAATGGAATGATTCTGGACAAATCATGATAATTCACAATCTTAAAAACCCATAACTTTCTAGTAATTGAAAGTTCTATAGAACACCTATACGTGGCAAATAGCATATCTAGCAAAAACAATAAGCTTCCAGCTTACCCTTCTATCTTTTAATTCTTCTGTAATCTGAAACCGGGATTGATTTCTTTTCTGAATCTCCTTATCAGCCTGATCAATTTTGGCCTTAATTTTTGGATCATCATATAGTCGGTATGTTACAAAATAAAAGGAATGGACCTGCTTGGGAGCAGGCCACTCATCAACAGCATCCTTAGGCAAGTTGGCATCTGTAACATCATTTCCTTCTGCCTTAACCGGTTCTTCCCCATGTGAACCAAATTGTATGGGCTCCGTAAGCCCCGATACCTTATCCAGTTTCCCATTTTCCTTCTGGTGCAGAACAGATTTATCTACTTCACTCACACCGTCAACGGGGGCCTGAACCTTCTCAGGTGCCACAACCTCAACGCCCATTGCTCTTGACAAAGATGAACCTTACACAAACGAACAATCCTGATGCACAAACAACCACATGTCATGAGAATAAAGAATCAAGAAAACCAACTTTACAATAAGATCTAAGGATCAAGAAAGTCCAAATCCATCTGTTTTGATAAAAAAAAAAAAAAAGATCAAAATTAAGTAAACATATGAATCGTATCGAAATTGTCATTGAAGTAACAACCAAAGCAATCCAAGATAGAATCGCCACTTACATACAACACAAAATCCATAACATCACAACAATCAAAGAACACTTGAAGGAAATAAAGGTATCAAAACCACAGAGTTTTGTACATGCAAATGAAGAAACAAGCAAATCCGATAGAAAAAATCATCATCAAAAATACCAAATCAAATCATAAATAAAAATGCCATTCTCAAATATCAAATCTCTTACGACTTCCACGCACCAATCATGCAATAAAGAAATCCCAACAGAAGCAATAAAAGAAAGAACAGCAAGTACACAACAACCCCTTCAATGATCAAGATCAATACACATCAAGACACATAAAAAGAAAAGAATTGTGGGACTCTACATGATAACAGAAAAGAAAGAGAATGATTACCAGAAGTAGAAGCAGAAAGAGAAGACCCTTTTTTTGACAAGCAAAGGCCCTCAAGTTCCGAGTTATAACCAAACCAATCGGGGGACTCAGATCTCAAAGTCTCTCTCTAATTCAAGCAAGGATCACTTCTCTTTCTAAAATGTAAGGCTAGAGAGAGACTAGGAGCCCAAAAGGGTAGTGCTATTTATATATTGCTATTTTTATTTATTTATTTAGTAGCAGAGAGGAAGAAGAGATCTCGCTTTTCTTTTCTTCTTTTTTTGTGTAAGCAGTTAAAAAAACGCTGGACCATCATTTAAGATTACAAATCACTCTTCCAAGTTCTTACAAATTGCTTTTGCCAGGGAACTTTCTTAATTTCCCATTAATAATATTAATATAACTTTTATCGTCAGTTTAGAAATTTGATTGTAATTATTTTTTAAAATACTTTTTATATTAAAATCATATTTTTTATTTTTTAAAAATAATATTTTTAAAATCAACACATTAAAACAATATAAAACACACAAAAAATTAATTTTTAATAAAAAAATTTAAATTTTAAAAAAAATATAGTTTACACGGTATTCCTAAACAGTAATTTTTTTTATTTTAAAGAATGATTTATTTTATATATATATTCATATTTGTTCTAAAATTAGCATAATCTTCTTTCTATAGGGGAATAATGTTAGTTGTAGATTATATGGATATAATATCTTGAGACAACGTTTTTTTCTTATTCTTTTAGTTTTTTTAATAATAATAATATCAAAAAAATCTTTAATGATGGATTAAATAAAAAATAATTGTCACATTTTCTCATAAGTTTATCTAATAAAAAATGGTATATGGATTGATTAGTGTTGTAGTTAAGCACTTTATTTTAGAAGATTAAGATTAAATTCTTATTTTTTAAACCAAAAGATCTCGGGTCTTTTTTTATATTTAAAATAGGATAAAGAAAATGATATAATCCACTCACTTAATTAAGCGAAACATGATTTTAATATTCAAAGCAACAGTAATAGGACCGTGATTTTTATATTTAAGTTTTCCAATATATTATATTAATATATTTTAGTGATAAAAATTTGTTTTTGGATTAGATATAAACTTTAAAAAAAAAAAACTATATAAAAAAAAAGTATTGGGTGTTTCATTTGGTGTAACTCCTCATCCAATTTCACTGTGAATTTATATAATATAATTTTTTTCATCTGTTTTTTTTTTTTAGTTTAATTTGAGCTTTTTATATTGATTTTACTCAAGAATAGCCTTGATAGTTTGTTATGATAAGCTCAGTATGAGCTTCTCGTGGAACTAGACAAATTTTATCATTGGGTTTTAGAAAAATTGTTTGGATTTTTTTTTCCTCAAAAGCTTGAAAATAAAGGGAATATAATTGAAACTTTGGAAAAAATTACAGCTTTTTTTTTCCTTGAAAAAAAGAGAAAAGGAAAGCAATTGCGAAAACAAGAAGAGGTTAGAGGAAAAAGCAAATAGGAAAGTGATGTTCAAGTATACAGTTTTCTTCTCCTTAGCTTAGGAAGTATCAAATTAATGGTAGAAGTTTTAGCACCTATAAAAATAATCTCAATTGATGGGACTTAAAGACCATTTGATGATAAAGTTAGTAATTTTTATAGGAAATGCAATAAATAAAAGAAAAGTGTCTTAAATTCCAAGAACAAGAGTGTTTGTTCTTGTGTTTTAGAGGTGATTAATGTTCTGAAATATATATATATATATATATATATATATATATATATATATATATATATATATATATGTGTGTGTGTGTGTGTGTGTGTGTGTGTGTTTTATAGTAGAAAAAAGTTATGAACTTTTTACTTGAGTGGTTTAGAAGGTTTTTATAACCCCTGAATCTTGTCATCTTCAAGGAAAGGAAGGATTGGAAAGTTCTTTGCACTTGATGACATTAATGAGGGATAAATATCATTTATATATCATTAATGAAATGACAAGTGTTGGAAGACCCATAAGAGATCTTTTGTATATTTGTAGATGTAGATAGATCATCAACTCTAACTGAATAATTTATATAATTATCTAAAAGTAGAGTTTCATAGTCTTGGATTTCTAAGACCGGTTGGAGCTGATAAGTGGCCAACCATAGATGACAATGGAATGGATGTTCATCAAATTCATAGCACATTGGGTTAAGTTAATGTTCCAACACAAATATATTGTATCTAGTATCTTGTTATAGAGATGTAGTAGTCGTTTAACCTTTCCATAGTTATAATATAATGCCATATGTCCTTCATTCATTGTTGAGAACAAAAGGCAATGGCTTGTATATAAACCCTTTTTTTTTCTTCAATTTTATTTTTTTATTTTTGCTAAAATTTCTTGTCTTCTTTGTTATGAGCTTCTTAGAAGAACAGAAATCCTTTACAAAAGCATTGCCATTTAGGTTAACACAAACATCTTTCATTCCTTTCCTTTCTTGTAAAATTAAGTATAATAATAAATTTTAAGAATGGCTTTCAAAAAAGGAGAAAAATTCATGTCTCCTATAAGAGATTTTAGTTTTAAGCCTGAAACTGGTGGTGTTCACCAGAGATCTACCACCATTAGAATTGACTTAAAATTTATAAGGGATTTTAGTCAAGTAGCCTTTTTGTTCAAGCTCTTTATATATGGACTAATAAGAATCTATAATATCATTCATTCACCTTATTAACCTTTCTTTTTCTAAAGTTCTAGTTCAAAAAAACCTGAAGTATTAAAGGATTGCGGCAACCGAATGAGTAAGTAAACCCTAAAAATCATGAATTAATTATAATATTATGGATGTTTCGCTTATGAAAGCATAGTAGACATTTTTATGTTAGAAAATCATACATCATGTATAAATGTAAAGTGGATATGATCAACATTGTCTTTAAATATATGCTTAGAAATGAAAAGCTAAGAAAAACAACCATTTAAAAAAAATCAAAGTGAAAAAAAAGGGGTGAAACACCATTAGCAAGTGCAAGATTGTGATTAAATATGCTTCAAATTTCCTTTCCTTTTTTTTGGAAAAAAGAAAAAGAAATAAGTTATTTTGGGAACTAAAATATATTTGTTTTACTAAAAAAAAAAACAAAAGTCTCAAACTCTTAATTCTTGGAAGGAAGAAAAAATAAAGAAGGAAGTTGAACTAAAAGCTTGTTGATATAAGCTTTTTAATAAGATATGAAATTGAAAGCTTCTTTTTCTTCTTTGTTTTTCTTGTTAAGAAAATTTGGTATGCTTTAATATTACGTTATGATCTTTACATTAATTATAAATAAATTAAATTATTTAAGGGTATAAAAAATAAGATATTACTATACATTAGATTATGAGCAATTTTCTTGTTACTTAAAGCTTTCAAGAATTTATTTCTCATATTATATATCTCAAATTTTAGCCTCACATTTTTTTTATTTTCTTCCTTGATTATGCGAACACAAATGATGCAAATAGACAATTTAAAATATAACCTGTCAATAGTACAATTCAGCCTGGAAGTATCCATTTCTTGTGCGAACGCGCTTGCCTCCGTGGACTATTCTTACCGTATAGGTCGATGATTACGAGAGCTGCTTCTGAGATTTGGGTGGACGTTTGAAAGTACATCGGTACCCCCACCACTTAGGACAAATTACTTAACTGATTTTAACACTTTCTGCACGTGCAAGACCAAGTCTGACAAATGCAATTAAAACGGATCTCTATGCTTAGGCACGGATAGAATTTTTTTTTGGAGTTTCCATCCCTTGGTTAATTTTGTCTGAGATCTGAAGAAAAAGATCAAGTGCGTGCTTGGTAAGTTTTTTTTTTTTCAGTGGAGTGTAAAGTATTTTTTATTTTAAAATAATATTTTTTAAAATTTTTAAAAATTATTTTTAATATCAATATATTAAAATAATCTGAAAATATAAAACAAATTAATTTAAAGCAATAACAATAAAACAATTTTAAATTTTTTCAAAAACACTTCTGAAATATAACGTCAAACATTTCAAAATAAAATTCTTTTTTTTTAATTTAAATTTTTAAATATTCTAATTATTTTTATTTTTAGTTTGATAAGTTTAGCTTTTTAAAATTTAAAAAGGTATTTGGGAGTTCGATTCAATCATATTTTTTTTGTTTTAAATATTTTTTTATGTTTTTTTTTATTATTTTAATATTAAAAATAAATTTAAAAATATTATTTTAATATATTTTAAAATGAAAAGCAATTTTTATGGTTATCTCAATCATCTTCGAATCTTAAGATTATTATCTAAATAAATTTATTCATTATCATATTGATGTATTGTAATGAATATTTGGGTTATTAAAATCATTCAAAAAAAAAATTACTCTTTTTTTTACATTTTGAAGAAGTTTCTTGGACCCAGGCGAGCAGGCCCAGGTCCACGTATGAGGTAATCAACGCAACCACCTTTCACACTTTCTTTCCCATTAAACAGAGTTTTGTTTGGGTAAAGGGAAAAGTAAAGCATTAATTTTCGGATTGGGAATGTGTTGAATGAAGTAATTGATTCTTAAAGGCACAACATTTACTGCTTTACTCTTTGTAAAAATCCATTGAAAAAGTTTATTTTAATCTTTGTAAACATCCATCAAAAAAGTTTTGGATTGATTAGGGTTAACCGAGGCTAATTTATTAAATCTGTAACTATAGTTTTAAAATCCGTTCTGGCCTAACGGGTCGATTTAGGACTGTAATTAGGGCAAGTTGAAGAAAAAACAAGAGAAGGAAAATTTTGATGTGACCTGGCGACCGGCAAGAATTAGTTGTAACCCGTTGACTTTTGTTTTTTTACAAAAACAATATCGTTTTGATTTTTTAAAAAAAAATAATCAAAATAACTCGATAACCCTATCAAAACCCGAAACCCGAATCTTAGATCGGGCCAGATCTAAAAACTATGCCTGTAACTCAACATTGCTTCCTAAAATTCATATTTCATTTAATTAAATAAATATTTCGTTGAAATTATCTTTACTCATTCATGTTATTGTTATTATTATTATTTTCACAACAATTTTTTTTTTTCAATAGGGGCATAGTAAAAACCAACAATAAAAAAGTTCGGAGAAATAAAAAGTGTATATTTACCAAAAAAAAAATTAATTTATTTCCACTCATTTATTTTTTTTGGACGTAAACAAGAACTTTTTAAAAAATCCACTAGACAAGAAAAAATGGGAGGTAAGCAACGCAACTACCTTTCACACTTTCTTTCCCGTTAAACAAGAAAAAATGTTTCATTCTCATTCAATATGAATGAGCAAATTATTATAAAAAATCCATATATTAAGCTAATATATAATTATTTATAAAAAATGGATAATATTATTATAAAAAGTCCAATTCTTTTTAAAAACAATGGCATAATATCTTTACTAGGAGAACTTTTTTAATAAAAGTAATTAAAATAAAGATTTGTTAAAGATTTCAATGATATAAAATAAGTAAAAAAAATATTCCTCTCCAATCTTAACTCATTTTCTAGTTAACTTATCTCTTGATTGCTTTAGCAAAAATATTTTTGTTAATTTTAAGCATTTTTTTATAAACAAAAACCTTTCATGATCTTAAAAGCAAGTTTTTTTAAAAAATAATTAAAATAATATCTCAATATTTTATATGTGATTAATGAAAAAATAGTAAACATGATAAAATGGTGTAAAAAGTATATCCAAAAAATAAAAATTATATTAATTGAATATTCATAAGTTATTTTTTAATTTTCACTTTAGGTGCATAGTGATTGAAAATAAATTGATAACATTTTGTAAAAATATGTAATGTTATTTAATAATCATGGAAAAATTGAATAAAATTGAAATATCATGTTAAGTCTATTAGCATTTAGATGTAAATACAAAAATAATAATAACAAAAAAAAAACACTATAGAAAAGGGCTAGACCTGTATAAATAGCCGAAGGTTAAATCCTCATGCCTGACTTTTTTCTTCAAAAATCAAAAGATATGTAGCTTACCTTTTCTTTTATTGAAAAAAAAATATAATAGACAAAACATCATCTACTTGTCTGAATTCCAGCCATCAAAGAAATAAACACAAAATCAAGCTTTGATAAATACAATATTTTAATTTATTTTCACCTAAAAAATCTAATAAACACTCCAGACATCTTAATAAATCAATCTATCAACTCAAAACATTTTTAAATTATTCAAAATTACATTGAAAAAAAAATTTATTTCTCAACCTAACCTATTTTTTTTCGACAGTTCAAGGGGTAAAGAGTAAAAACACCTTAGTGGAACTCATTAATATTAATAATGATATTTTTTTAATATTTGAGATGTGATTTACCGATGATTTTCTCTCACTTTTTTCGTTTTTAGATGACTCATTAACTCTCTTTCTTTTCTTAAACTTCATGATTTAAATGTGAATAAAATGAAGTTTTAGATCAAAACATAATTTTTTTTAAAAAAAAACCAAAAAACAAATATTTAAAACAAAAAAAAGGCTGAATTTTAGTTTTATTTTCAAATTCAATCCTCAAAATTTTAATTATTTTTAACTAATATAATTGAATTTATTTTGTCAAATTAAGTATTGACTCGATATTATAATATTTTTTTGATTTAATGAGAAACCGATATCAACTTAATTAAAATAAATTATAATGCCAAATCTCAAATTAATTCAACATAAAAGAATCAAATTTAAAAATAAAAAAAAAAGTAAATGGAACAAAAATTAAAGGCAAAAAAAAAAAAGAGAAAAGGAAAGCATTATATGAGCTCACAATACTTTCTCTCTTGATCTACCGTCAAAACTGGATGTAGTTAGGAAAACAGATTTGTTCAAAACAATGGTGCCTTTCCTTCTCTACAGTAACAAGACTTGATACGTGTTCTTATCCAAATTATATCTATTTATTTGCAACTATTAATATCACAAAGGAACTAGATATATTATAAAATTTTAATATAATCGCATATAGTAAATAAATAGTAATATGATTTGTGTTTTACCGTGTGTTGAAATTTGTTTCAAGAAAAAAAAAATATAAGCTTTTCCGTCGTGTTTTTGGATATAAAAAAAGAATTAATCATAAATTAAAATGTTTATATATACATTTAATTAAATAAATTAATATTTAATTAAGATTAATATATTTTATTTTCTAAGAAATTAAATGTGAAAGGAAAGTAAAAAAATGAAGATTAATTTAAAAAAGTATATTGAAGAGTAAAAATAAAAACAAATCAATTTTAAAAGAGAATGATTAAAATATTGATTTGATAACCTACACGGACCAATTCAAAAAAATGATTTCTTGAAACTAACGGTGTTAATAGGAGAGATTTGTATGGAGGGATCACACATAACTAATAACTAAAAGTACAAGGACTCGAGTAATTGAAATTTAAATGGAGGGGCTAATGTGAGAAATTTCAACAACTTAAGGGACCATGAATTTGAATTAATGTTAACATGTTTTTTTTTAGAAATAAAAAATAATAAATAAGATAAAAAAATCAAAGCGAAAAGCAAGAAAATAAAAAACTAAAATAAAATCAGTTGCTTGGGACATGCACCCAAACATGTACTCAGAAGGCTGGTTTGCACCCAAAGCAGTTAATACTGTGTAAATGTTTGCGATGGTGAGATGAGTGGTTGGATGGATTTGTGATGTATTAAATGTTATTTATGTTTTGAGTTATATTTATTTTGATTTATTAATATGTTCGTTGAGCATTTGTGGGTTTTATTATTGTAGGTTATCATTAAAAAAAAAACTTTAAAAGATTTTACAGTTACTATTAAAAAGAAAATGATAATAAAAAAAATATGTTTTTCAATTATTTTGGTTGTAAATTTTCATTGGTTACACTATATTAATGAGATTTATCTTTAGAAGTTCACTCAAAAGTAATAATATATATATATATATATATAAGTGATTCATAAAATGTTAATCATTCCTCATGGCGAAGTCTACAGTTTTTTTTTTTTCAAAAAAATATAATTTAAACTAAATGATTCATAAATTTTTTTATAAATACATGTGAACTGATCTCCGTTCAATTTAAATATAAATTAAACAAGGTGGTTTAAAATAAAAGATTTATAAATAATATTATGTTATTTCATACTAAGTAAATAATTGTTTTAAGGCTAAGAGACTAATAAGTAATGTTTAGTTACTGTCTCGAGATAAAATAAACAAAAACAATAAAAATAAAAGAAATAAGATAGAAAATAAGGCGAAGACAAAACTGAATTTGATGGCGATGTATAAGATAAAATGATTGTTGGTGTATCATATTTGGTTTTGGTGAATGAGACAAAATAAAATATAAAAATGTTCATTTACTCTTAATATATATTGATGCTAGACTTACATATTTTAAAAAATAATTAAATATTTTTTTTTTTACTTTTGTTTGTATTAAGTGTTGAAATTAATAATATTATAATAACTAGTTATAAAATCAGGACTGACTTGACAAGTAGACTCGAGGCCTGGACTGGTCTGAATTCAAGAAAGAATAGAAGAATGATTAACTCGATTTGACCTAGTCAAAAATCCAAGTAAACTAGGGATAAAACATGGATAAAAAAACCATTGACTTTTTTTGGGGGGGAAATGGTCTAAACAAGGTTGCCATGATTATTTAAAAATAATAATTAGGTTAACTAGACTGAACATTCCAAACCATGACCTAAACCTTGCTTTTCAGTTGACTTTTGGATCAAGTTTTAAAACCATGATAATAACAAATTTTATTTATGCGTTAACTTGATCAACCCATGTTGATCCTTCTGACATGTTACATAGACCTTACCCGGTTGACCCCCTAGTTAACTCTTGAATTAATTTTTAAAATTATAATAATAATTCCTTTTATATTATGTTGATTTGAATTGATTCTCCTACATGTTACTCGGACCTTAAAATGGGTCAATCCCCGAATTGATTTTAAAACTATAATAATAAATATTTTTGTTTTCATGTTGTCTAGGGTCAATGGTCAGCCTCACTCATGACCCGAGTCTTACCTCGGGTTGACCTTCGAATTGAGTTTTGAAACTATTTAGTTTTATGCTAATTCGAGTTAACCCAACCCTTGATGATTGACCTCGGCTTTGTCCTAGATCAACCAGTAGGTTGGATTTTAAAATAATGGTAATTATTATTTTATTATTGCATGTCTTACTTAAATATATTTGGAATTGAAAGTCTTTTACAATGATATTTTAAAAATAAAAAATATTATTTTTAAAGACATGTGTTCTTTTTACCTTTTATTTTATAAATACATAAATTTCCTTTAAAATTATTCATATCACATATTTATTTTTAATTTTTTCCTTTTATTATTTTAACTAAATCCATTTATGTCTTCATTATTTATTTTTTCAATCACATAATAGTAACAAAACGGCAGCATGTGATTATACTTTTTGGAAAAAGCAGTCATTTTTATATTAAGTTGAAATTATTTCTCCTTCCTTCCGACAACGTGCCGGAGCATAGTGAACGTTTTATAACGAGAATAAAAGATAAAAGGAAAGGAAGAAAAAAGAATTAAACGGAAAAAAGAAGAGAGCCTTCCATGCGATCCACATAGCTAGGCCTCATTTGTATCTGGGCTTCGAAGGAACACATCATAGCAATGTAGGCCCACATAAAATCGAAGCCCTTGATTTTGGATCTCAACATAATGAAAGAAACTTTCCTTCCATTTTTATTGCTATTTTATATTGCATTACATAAGGATGGGCATGGATTAACTTAAAAGTCTAAATTGATAGGTGAGTTGATAAAATATAATTTAAATTATTTTATAATATATTTTTTTAAATAAAAATCATTTAAATTTAAAATTTACACTCATCTATACTAACTTATACTTTATTTTCAAATAAAAATGAATGGTAAGATTTAAACTATGACTACTTGATTAACAAAATTTTGATAATTATTTTATATAAAAATTTAAGCTGTTAAATGAGGTTTTAATAATATAATTTATGTAATTTTTAAATAGTTATTTTTATATATAATATAATATAATTTATATATTTTTAATGATTAAGAAACTGTATTTACTTTCTGGTTTGTTCATTATCTAAATTTTATGTTTGTAATTTCATATTATATATCCGAGATTTACTTGCATGCTTTGTGTCCTAAAAGCTGGTGTTGGAATTCCTTATAATCAAATAAATAGAATAAATATATAAAGCACGTGGGAGAGAAGATGATCATTAATAAATAGAATAAATATATAAAATTGGATTGTGACAAGGCAGTCTTTGAAACGGGAGTCACGCTCTAATTATGGGACCCACCTACGACATCATGCTACTTTTTTTTTCTTCCAATTATGTCCGCATTACGAAGTGCTTCTAGATGAGATCGGACGGCCAAGAATGGATCTAAATGATTGGGCAATTGATCACGTCACCAGCTGATGAGATCTTCGGTTTCTACACCTGTGATAATGAATGTGTTGGTGGCGGTTTATTCAAAGTTGGACTGGTGGAGATAATTACACTATGTGGAAAGTGTACTGTATATCTCGCTCACACCGAAAACTTGACTAATCCAAGTACCAATCCCGAAGCCTTTTATTTTTGTATTTTAGAGGTATTTTTTTAAAAAAATTAAATTAAATTTTTTATTTTAAATTAATATTATTTTATGTTTTAAAATTATTTAGATGTAAAAAAATAATTTTAAAAAAATAAAAAAATATATTATTTTTAATATATTTTTAAATAAAAATATTTTAAAAACAATCATAATTATATTTTTAAATACTTTTATATGCGTTTGAAGACCAGTACAATGACAAGTTTTACTGAATTGATATTTTCTTCCATAACATTTCAATTTTTTTAAAATTAATATATAGTTTTAAATTTAAAAAAATATTTAATTTATCATCTGAATCAATCCCTTAAAATCCAAAAAACAAAATACCTCATTAATATATTGATGAATTGTGTTTATTTAATAAACTCATAAGCCTTTTTCTCTTTCAAAATCAGTGTAGAAAGTGTCGTCAATTTTTGACAAATTGCACCAATTGTCAGGCTTCTTGACAAATTGGATCAATTGTCAGTGCTTCTCGATCAATTTTATCAAAGTTAAATTATTTTTTCATTAAATAATATTTTAATTTATTTAGAGATATTTAAGAATATTGTAGTGATTATTTTTTAAAGTATCTTTTTGTTTAAAATACATCAAAATAATAATACTTTTTATTTTTTAAAAAAATATTTTTAACATTAGTGAATTATAACTATCTGAAAATATTAAAAAATTAATTTAAAAATAAATAAATAAAATTAAAAAAATAAACACTTTTAAAAATATTAGTTTCGCGGCTGAAGCCCTCGAGAAGAAACATGGGAACTTGCTTCGCTGGATCCTTCGCTCCCCAGCTGAAGCAGAAGCCATTGCAGCCGCCAACCTTCACATCTTTGAACATATTGTGAATATCTTGGTTTTTTCTTTCCAAAACACAGTAGATAAAAAAAATCACTGTCTGGAAATTGTTTGACAAAATAACTAAAATGATTTGAATTCAAGGAATTATAAATGTTATTATTGTAATTATAAATTATGGACGATAATTTTATTATTTTGAGGCTCTAATGGCTCTTTAGCCATTAAAATAAATATAATGGTAAAAGATATAAATAACCAAATATTTTTTTTAAAGGATGTTAAGTATTAATATATAAATATGAGGTCGAATCACATTTGAGGTTAAGCCATAGCCATGTTGGATCTTGTAATCCAACATAAATATTTTAACATAAAATATTAATATGTTTTAGAAAATTATGCAAAGATAAAATGATAAAATATTCCAACAAATCTTGAGATAACAAAAGTCTCAAACCCAAAATAATTTTATGAATTAGAAAATAGACTTGTGGGCTCATGAATATGGGTTTAATTTTGGTTAATAAGAAATATTTTTTTTGTTATCAAGTTCATGTTTAATCAATAATTTTTAGTCTTTAAAATGTTTTAATGCATTTATCAATACAATTATGTTGTAATAAGAATAAATGTGTTTATAAATTTTCATAAACATTCATGAATATTTATTAATGAACATTCATTATAATTGATAAAACATTCATGAGTTATGAATATTCATAAACTCTGAACATTAATGAATATTTATATTAGTTAATAAATATTCATGAATTATGAGTAATTATATATTTTGATTCTAAGTCCTATAAATAGGTGACTTTGAGAAGTGAAAGGGCATTTTAGAAATTTCCTAGTTATTTTCTTTTTTTATAGTTGATTTTCTAAGTCTTGTTCTTCTATTCATTCTTTTTACTCTAAATCTTAGAAATCCATCATTTCAAAGTAGTGATATTGGAATCGTATGAGATTTATTGAAAAAAGAATTTTTTGTACCAAGTAAATAATAATAAAGTCTTTTTATTATAGTTTAATCTAAATTAATTATAATTGAATAAATGTTTCTATGACAACAACCATTTCATTAATTTTTCTATGTGAACCTAGTATCCCACTCCCATTGAATTGAATTCTCCAATTTCTAGGCAATGACACATTCATAAATGTGGCTTGATTCATTGCCTCATTTATATTTTTTAAAGTATCTTTTTATTTTAAAATATATTAAAATAATATTTTTTTTAATTTATTTTAGATATCAATATATCAAAACGATTTAAAAACACTAATAATAATAATTAATTTAATAAAATATTTAATTTAAAAAAAACTCCTGTTAAACCACAAGGTCAAATACCTCTGAATCATTAAAAACGACAAAACTTAAAATCTCAAAAAAAATTAATCAACTCAAAAGGACAATGATAATTAGGGTTAGATATTTTCAGTTTAGTTGAGTTTTGAAATAATATTTATATTAATTAATAAACATTCATGAATGATAAGTAATTAATGTTTTGGTTCCCAAGTCTTATAAACAGGTGACTAGAAGGGGTGAAAGGGAATTTTAGAAATTTCTTAGTTCCTTTCTTTCTTCATGGTTGATTTTCTAAGTCTTGTTCTTCTATTTATTTTTTCTGCTCTAAATCTTAGAAATTCATATTTGTAGAGAGAAAATTGAATCTATTCTATTAAGTTCGAGGAAAAAAAAAGGATGTATCTTTTCAAAGTAGAAATATTGGAATCATATGAGATGTATTGAAAAAAGAATTTTTTGTACCAAATAAAGTCTTTTCATTATAGTTTAATCTAAATTAATTATAATTGAATAAATATTTTTATATTTTAGATATTATGTCATTAAATCAATCAATTTAATATTTATTTTTGAATGAGATTCTTGATTTTTTTTTTTATGACAATAACCCTTTCATTAATTTTTCTATGTGAACCTAGTATCCCATTCCCATTGAATTGAATTCTCCGATTTAATCCTGTGCGTTGAAAAAATTCCATTCCCATTGAATTGAATTCTACAATTTATTTCTAGACAATGATACATTCATGAATGTCTTGTTTTTTATTTTAAAATATATTAAAACAATCTAAAAACATTAATAAAAATTAATTTAATAAAAAAAAATTTAAAAACTCTAATTAAACCATAAAACTAAACACCCCTGAATTATTAAAATAATAAAAACAACAAAACTGAAAATCCCAAAAAAAATAAATCAATTTAAAAGATAATAATAATTAAAATTAGATATTTTCAATTCGACTCGATTTTAAAACAAAATTAATCTGTGCTCTTGGTAAAACGATGGTTTGACTGATAGACAACAGCACAATCTTTTGAATCTTCTTCACGATTTCCTTCTCCACCCTGTCCTAACCCTTTTACTCATTTCTCACTTCAAACCGAACCAGAGGCCTTCCTTTTGGTTTCTGGTTCTTCTTCTCTATCTTGTATAATAATTGCCATGCCTAATACATCAAAAAAAAAAAAAAAAATCTGGTAACAACGTAGGGTTTGAGAAAGAGATTTCTTTTATATCAGGTTTAGTTTTAAACTGAATCAATTTGGCTCGGTTTGATTTAATTGGTTTTAAACTTTTGAAATTAAAATTCAAGCGAACCAAACTAATTTTTTTAAAATTTTCTAATTAATTCACTTAATTTTTGTTTTTTGCAATTAATTTTTTTCTTGGTTGATTGGTTATTTCTCACCCCTAATAATCACATATATATAAAAAAATGATTATTATTTTTTTCTGAAAGTTTTTTTAAAATTAATTACATAGAAAAAACGGTTATTCATAGTTTTTTTTATATGAAGTTTGATGTTTGGGCTGCACTAATTTGATTTGATTGATTTTAAATATTTAAAATTAAAATTGAATCGAATTGATATTTTTAAAATTTTCTAATTAGTTCTCTTATTTTTTTTCTTGTTATTTTTTTTTAATTTTCTTTATTGAGTGGTCGTTTCTCACTCCTAATAATCACACATATAAAGAAGAAACGGTTATTAGTTTTTCCCCCCTCTATATTTGGTCAAAAAAACCCAGACACCACTCCCTCGCTCCCAGTATTAACTGAAACTCCTAAGTTTATTGAGGGAAAACATCAAAAACAGAAAAGAAGTTTTCTTGGCTAAAATACGCATTAGCTTTTATAGCTTTATAAAACATTTTCAACTTCAGTCCCCGTAGTTTAGAATCTTTTTAAATCTTACTGATACAATCTTTTTTAATATTGACCAATAATCTAAAAGATATGTCCAATATAAGATTTTCATTTGTTTTTGTGTTTAAAAGTGCTTTAAATTTTTTTTTTTTTTTTTTGTATTTTTAGATCTTTTTAATGTGTTGATGTTATAAATAATTTTTTTTTTAAATATATATTATTTTGATGCATTGTCAAATAAAAAATACTTTGAAAAGCAATCAGTACTACACTCTCCACACCCTCTTAAGGTTTACTGGGTAAGGGGTTATATTGAAACTTTTTGAAAGTTAATATTAAGAAATTTAGAAAAAGTAAAGGATAGAAATGAAACATTATTGGATCTATAGGAGTCAAAATAAATCTTATGCAAGATTGTAACCGGTTCTTTACTCTCTTTATAACCTTAATTATTATTTTTTGTATTTAAGAATTGACTTATAAATACACGTAGTTAGTATTTTTTGTAAGCTTAGTCTGTCCATCTCCCTTTCGTCTTCTGTTTCTATAACAGGTTTATTCTGTTTCTTGATTCCTTCAATGACAAACTATTGAATATGAAGTGTTAGTATTGTCTCTTTTCTTGTTCTTTGCTGCTGTTATACGGGTCCAGCTGTGTTTCCGTGTGCCGTGTCATGCCATGCCCTTTAAGTAACTCTTTCTTTCCGTCAAGAGATTTTTATTGATGCAAACTTGAATTCCCTCTTTTGGGTTTTGCTTCTTATTTTGTCATCTCTGTAAAGAAAACTGATGCTAATATTAATGAATGAATAAATGATGGCAGTTGTTGATGTGCTATCTACGATACAAAAATGATCTTTTTTATTGTTAGTTTTATTCAAGTTAGCTTGGTTGTCAAATGTGAATCGAATCTTCTTCTTCTTCTTTTTTTGGATTTAGGATCTATAATGAGATTATTTGCCAATATTTTAGCATGTTTGAGACCTAATAAAAAAGTATATATATTTAGTTGCCAATAACTTTCTTGATTATTTAACACTTGATTAAGAAATGAAGAATTTCCAGCTAATTGCTTAATCTTTATTTGATTGACTTGTTCATCTTTGGCCGATTTTGTTGATGCATCGTTTCTGTCTCTTTATTTCTCTATCATTTGATTCATGTTGTGAAGTTCTTTGATCGTTTTACGCAAGCGACAAGGTGATTCTAATGGTTTGCTCTGTTGTTGTTTGTTGATTTGGCAGCTTATACTGGTTAAGGTCCAGGGTTCGGAATTTTTATTTTTTTTTTACAGGAAAATCCCTATCGTAGTATACAAGGGGATATTGTTTATTGTTCAACGCCAATTTGTTGTTTTTGTTGAGTGAGCAAGCACAAATTGGGATGTGAAGATCACTCACCGGAACCCATGATAAGGTCTTTCAATGGGGTCCCTAAACGTGGAGAAGAAATGGGTTTTCCCTCTTGTCATAAGCTCTCTCATATGTGTATTCCTTTTAGCAACTTGTTTCAACATGGGTCTTGTTTCTTCACTGCATACAATCAATCAAATCTTCAACATCTTCCCATTTCGTACCAACCAGACAACTCAAGGTTACGCTGAAAAAAAAGTCTCCCTTTCTCCTTCCCCTGCTCTCCCTTCCAAGATCCCTCGATTTGCTTATCTGGTTTCTGGGTCTAAAGGTGATTTGGAAAAGCTCTGGAGAACTCTTCATTCGCTTTACCATCCCCGGAACGAATATGTTGTTCATCTGGACCTTGAGTCCTCTGCAGAAGAAAGATTGGAGCTTGCATCGCGAGTGGAAAAGCATCCGATTTTCTCCAAGGTTGGAAATGTTTATATGATCAGCAAAGCCAATATGGTTACCTATAGAGGACCCTCCATGGTTTCTAATACACTTCATGCTTGTGCAATTCTTCTCAAAAGGAGCAAAGACTGGGATTGGTTTATCAATCTCAGTGCTTCTGATTATCCTCTTGTTACTCAAGACGGTTAGTCTGTGATTTTAATTGTATATGAAACTCTCTTCTTCTTCTTTTTTTCTTTTTTTTTTTGCGGTTGAGTGGATAGAGGGAGGTTGTAGTGAATGGTTGAAATATCTTTCTGATTATTTAGCTTTTAATATGCAGATCTTATTCACACATTTTCAACTATAAACCGAAATCTAAACTTTATTGAGCACACAAGTCAGCTGGGCTGGAAAGCGTAAGCACACTCTCTCTCTCGCAATCTTAATCTGTTTCCAGTGAGTGATCTGATATCTTATGTCGTGTTTAGGGAGAAACGAGCAATGCCTTTGATTGTGGACCCTGGTCTTTACTCGACAACTAAAGCAGATATTTACGGGGCCACGCCACAGAGATCTTTGCCAACAGCATTTAAATTATTCACCGGTTAGTATTCAGATATAAGATTTCTTTTCTTTCGATGGACACTTGCAGGTAAGGTTGATTGTTGATGTGTAATTCATGCAAAGGAATAAATAAATTCAAATTAGGTTTGAATTGTTGAAATCTGCAAATTTTAACTATTCTGCTGGAGCCTTACTTAGTTTGTAAATGAATTTATCAGTAACCTCTGTTTCTTTGATAGAGTTTAAGTCTGTCTAATGGCAAATGCAATTTGCAACTTCCAGCTTTTGGGTTTCCACTGGAAATAAGTGGAAGTTGAAAGTGCATTCCGTAACTAACTAGTTTGTAGTTTCATCTGCTGGATTAAGAGATTATTTCATGACTGCTGGAGGCATCTCTTTCATAGGCTGGCATCATTATGTTCTTTTTTTCAATTTAACAAACCAATGGTGTTTAATTGAGTCAACTATTTTGTAAAATCCAGAACAGGATTCCAATTGCAGCCTTTGCTTTGCTGAAAACTGAAGTTTGCTAGATTTTGGTTATTGTTAGATTTCAATGGCCTCCAACATGTACTTTGCTACTGAAACACTGAAAATGTTAGCAACTATGAAGACCTGCGGCACCGCATTCAGCTGAACTTAAATGATTTCCATTTGTTTCTGCAGGTTCAGCATGGATGGTTCTCACACGCTCATTTGTTGAATATTTAATTTGGGGTTGGGATAATCTACCACGAACCTTGTTGATGTATTACACAAACTTTGTTTCCTCACCTGAAGGATATTTTCACACAGTAATATGCAATGTACCAGAGTTTGCTCAAACTGCAGTCAGCCATGACTTGCACTACATTGCTTGGGACAATCCTCCCAAGCAGCATCCTCACACCCTCACCATCAATGACACAAACGAGATGATTGCGAGTGGTGCTGCCTTTGCCCGAAAATTCAAAGGAGACGATCCTGTCTTGGATAAGATTGACACGGATTTACTTCACCGGAAGAATGGGAGCTTCACTCCGGGTGGATGGTGCTCTGGTAGTCCCAAATGCTCTGAGGTCGGTAACCTGGACAATATTAAACCAGGCCCTGGAGCTAGCAGACTGAAACGCCTCATATCTAGGGTAGCTTTGTTCACAACGCTTAAACAAAACCAATGTAAATAGATTTCCCAAGAGTCTCTTGCTTGCAGGTGGAAAAGGATTCAACTTCGTTCTACAAGCCAGAAAACAGCTTATAAAAAAATTGTTTGAGAAAAGAACCTTGATGCTGAAGTTGCACCAAAGGCCTCATTCTTTGCTAGAATCTAAGGTAGGTAAGTTTTTCAATACATACTTGGTGCGGTGGTCAGGATCTATTTTTGCACATTGCCTTTCTTTAACTTGTACTCTCTTAGACCTATTATACTACACGTCTCGGAATTTTTCCTGAGTACATCTCTTCCTCCTATTTCTTTCATGACAGTAAAATTTATAATTTATTCTCTACAGTGTAGAATCTTGGATATTCATGTTTAAGATAACAATATGAAGACTCAATTACCACAGCAGAATTTGCTCTACCATTTTTCAGTTCTGTCATGAGAATGTGATGCTATGCATGGAAGAGATCAAGAGATGTGCTTCTATTTCATCTTTCTGATAAACCTATGATCCAAATTACACATAATTATATTGTTATTATCTGGGAACTCCCTCTGTATAGCATTAGCAGCAAAAGAATGGTCTTTTTGCAAATGGTTTGAATATTTTTGGTGTTTTTCAATTATTGATAGACTGCAGACAAGTTAGTGGTCTGAATGGAAAACATTTATTGATGGTAATCGTTTTGGATGTTTTCATGATGATTTCAATTATTGATAGAATGCAGACAAGTGAGTGCTTTCTATTATCCTCAATTTCCGAGCCAACCTTTGAAAATTTAACAGCATCTGTTCCTTGATATTTCAATTAATATTTTCTTTTTTAATTAAGGTATAGAATTAAAATTTATTTTCAATTTTAAATTCTTAATCTATCATAGATTTGGTTAATATTTTTTTTTATTTGAGATTACTTTTAAAATTGTTTTTTTTTTTATGATTTTATCTCTGTTTTATGTTTTTGTTTTTTATTTTGGTAAAAATTTTAAATTAATTTTTTTTTCCTGATTTCATTCTTTAATATTGAATTGAGTTTTTTGAATGCGTTCGGGTCTATAATTGAGTTTATTTGTTTTTTTTTATTTTATTTTTCTTAATCTTGTGTTTTTTTTTAATTTTATCATTCGATATTTAATTTTATTAAAAATTAAGCTCTATTATTTTTTTTATTTTTCTTTCTATAGTATTTTTCATTAATTTTAAAAATGATTCGGGTTATCTTGAGCCTTTTTATTTGTTGCTCTTTGTTAAATTCAGTTTTTTAAAAAGAAATTTAGGTTTTGAATTAAATTAAATCAATTGTTTAAATATAAACATGTTATGCTCACTTCATGATATTTTTATTTTTGCTTAAATATAGCTTTTTTTGGTTTTTTTTAATTGAATGTTTTTATCCATTAATATCTGGTTGATTAAAATTGGGTTCTTAATTTTATTTTGATTTAGATTTTATGAGGTTATCACAGTCTCATGTTTAAAATCGTAGGTTTCGCAAGTTAATTATGATTAGCTCGGGTAGAGCCAATGTATTGTCGTCTTAATATTTTTTTTTTAACAAAATATATCATTAAATATGGCACCATTTTTTTTCCTTCCTAACATCTTTACAATTTTTTTTTAATGTTAGAAAAAAATGATCTAACCTGTGGCACAGAGCAAAACAAGAATCTAAGTCATTAACTAAAGAAAATTGATCAAAACAGTTTCGGTTAGCATCAAATTAACCAAAATTGTTGGGAACCAAACATGGAGGTGGTAGAAAAAACAAGAGATTCCACCAAGTTTGCTACAACTAAGTGTAGTGGACAAAACCTGAACTTTCATGTCTTGGCCTTTGTCACGCTGGGAGTAAGCTCAGGAGTAAGCTCAGTGCCTTGTATTAATGGAGGAGATCCCTTTCCTATTGAAACAAACAAGCAATGTGCATATTGGGTGTTGAAGTTTGTTCTTAGCAGTGGAGTGGAGTTTTCTTTTGCTGTTGATATAATTCCAAGCTATGATGTGGAGTTTTCTTTTGCTGTTGATATAATTCCAAGCTATGATGCATTCAGGCATCAGGGTTTGTTTGGCAATGCTATTAATTTATTGGTTTTACTTTTTGTGCAAGATGTTATTATTGGTTTCCCTGTGGAAGTAGAGTGGCGTGATGATTTGTTAGCAGAGTATAATATAATATAGGCATAGATAACTTGCTTTTGAACGGATTATGGGTCGTGACATGCAAGTTTTTGAGAATTCTATAATAGATAATTTGCCTTTGATTCTATCAGTGTGTAGTTGCATGCATTCCATGCATTGCCTCTTCAGAGTTTTGTCTCCTAGAAAATAAAAAAAGGATTTGAGGCTTAAGGCATCTTCAGACGTGATTTCAAACACACACTGTAACTGTAGTTTTATATCAATAAAACTTATCAGGTAATAATTATAGCCCTTGATAAACCTAATAGGTAATCGGTTATAATATCTGTATCATTTTACTGTAACTTTTCTTTAATTTTTTTTAATTTAACGTGGTTGTCCGGGTTAGCTTTTGCGCACCTCAACTAATCCTACGAGCCCTGAAGCTAACGACCATATAAGCCTCCAATGACCATCATATGAGCAATTTCACGGCTCGAACCTGAGACTCTAGAGCTTGAACCTGAAACCACAGAGAAAACAAACCTCTTGATCCTGTCCCAAGCTTTTACCACTAGACCACCACCCAGATGGTTAACTTTTCTTTAATTTAGAAGAACCTTAATAAACTTGTTGGAAATGTTGTTGCCACAAACTTTTCCCTGTGGGGCTGGAGGGTGACCGGAGGAAGGAAGCATCTAAGCCTGGAGCTGGACGATGGCCCCCATTAAGTAGACGGTGAAGGATGACCGGAGGCAGGAAGCATCTAAGCCTGGAGCTGGTCGATTGCCCCCATTAAGTACACGGTGAAGGATGACATGTTTTCATCCATTCTCATTATAAAAATATAAAAAAAAATACATTTGATCAACTATACGCATGGGAAAATATTAGAGACAAATATCTATCTTCATGTTGTCTGCTTCTGCTATGAACTAATGCAAAAAATTGTTTTCGCTAAAAAACCATCAGGCTCCTCCTATACGGGCTGCCCATTAACCCTAGATGAGCTACACAATTTCCTGTTGTGAAAGATCACTGTGCTCGTTCCACTTTTCCCTTGAAGCTAAAACTGGTGCATAAACCAATTTAAACCATCTCCAAAATTTTGATATTCCCAGTAGAATTTGCAGCAACCAACGTAGATGACTGGCCACGCCAACAGACAGCAGAAATAAATTGTGCAGTGTCATCCATTTCATGGCCAGAAAGCGGGTCTGTGTTGTTAAACTTGAAGGACAACACCGGCATGGGGAAAGCTTTGTGATAGACAAAAACCTATTCCACAAAAAACATTAGATTCACTAGATGAATGACACTTGCATGGTACCATAACTCACTCCACCAGCACAGTTGCTTGAGTTTTGATACGTGTTCAGAATTAGGTAATAAATAAAATAAAGGCGCTAACCAGAACCACCAAAAAAAAAAAACAAGAAAAAGAACAAGAAATAGAAATAGAAAAGAAAGCAGCTTAAATGCTAGTACAATATCATGATGCGAGTGAAAACTCCGACACTCGAGGGAAAAGGTCACGCCCTGACAAAAAGCGGTGCAGGTAAGGTGATGGATATGTCTTGAATTTCTACCTCACTAGTTACTAGGAACCTTTTCCCTTGTAGGCTTGTAGCCCACTTGGTTTGCTATGTCCATTAACTCTTGTATTAGAAGGCTAAGGTTCAGAGAAACAATCCAGTAGAGTGTGCAGAGAGGAACGGGTGTATCGGGATTAGGGTTCGAGAAAAGCACCATCCGATTTCATAGTGAAGCTTGACATCCCCTAGGTCACAGACATAGGTCAGTTCAAACATAACCACAAAGTTTTTTGTATTCATGTTTCCTCCTTTTCTTTTATTTCCTTTACTTCTCAACACAAAGAGTCCAACAAAATCAGTCATATATCTTGTTTCCTAAACATTAAAGTTCAGAAAACTGAACTGAAGAAGGAACAGATGCTATAGTCTTTAGAGGTGGAGAGAGAGTACAAGGCCTATTATATATCTAACAGCGGTTGGAATTCCAAGAAAATGATAGCCAAAGGAAAACGTAAAAAACAGTCAAAAGGAAGCTAAAGGTATGAGAAGGAGAGAGAGTTGCTTGTACTGCTGTAATACGAGGCTGTTGGTTTATGCAATTGTTTCATATTCCGGATGCTGGTTGTGTTTTTGTTTCCATTAAGGTAATTCTTTTTTGTTTTCAGCCCATGACTTTTTCAAGCCTACAAATCTTTTAAGAGAACCTAGTTAGATGCATGAAAAGCTTCACCCAACCATCGAAAAAGTAACTAAACATTTGAAGATGGAATTGGTTTCTTTAAGAGGTACTATGTTCTAATGCAGCTCAAGTAACCAGGCTTGTCAAACAAGAAGAGAAAGACCACGAGTGGATGCTTATGCCATCATAATAAAAGCAAGGGGATAAAGTTACGATTGTTTTGCAACCAAAACGAAACCACAATTTTATCCATTGTGGAAAAGCGAGGAACCTCTAAATACTGAAGAAGATATATGAAGTACCTCATTTGTTTCCGAGCCAGTTGCAATGTAACCATCTGCTACAGACAAACCCACGAAGTTCTACAACATGAGCACACATAGGCAAAAGTGTCAAGCATGGCCACCAAAAAAAAAATCATATCTCATTGTAACAAGTAACACCAAACATAAAATAAACTAAGAAATTGAAGCAACTTAACAGTGAATCTTCTAGCATATACGTGCATGGTGAAGTACCTAAGCCAGAAAAAAAGGCCCTTGAATGCTTCCTTCATTATTTCATTTTTTTAGTAGGCATTTTCTAACGTTTAACATGATGACCAGTCATAACTATTTTGAGCACCCAATCCCTGATTTCAACATGAAAACAATATGAAAGGTAAAACACAGACTATTCTAGAACTTTGTATTCAAATTTATATCCTCGAGACTATCACTATCAGAAGCTTTTGGTGGAACTGATGGAATTCAACAAATTTCAGTAGTTCAACACACAAACACAAAAAAAAATAAAAATTTAAGATAGAGCATTATATTAATTGCTAGAATAAATTTGATTCACCTCATCCACTGCCAGTAACCCCCAGATGCAATGCATTGCAGCCTTAGTTCTCCCAACAAATATAACTAGCTTACATGAAGATTAATTGTGCCGTTTTTATTAAACCCTTCGGATGGTTATGTGCATTCTCCAAAACATCTACTTTATATGGAAATCACAAGCCAAATTTTCATCCAAGTGAAACATGTTTTGAATGAAAATCACTTTTGAAGGCACAGAACTTCATGTCTGGCAACTCCATAATGTTTTCTTCTTTGCGAGTCCTTAATAATTTTTTTTATCAATATAGTAAAAAAGTTAACATACCATTTCCTAGCCCCCTCTTCGCAACTTGACTCCAAAGAACATTATTGCCAACCGCATAAACAATCTGATTCAATTACCCATCTTGTCCTATTAAAAGCCTTACATTTGTTAAATGGAAGATGATGACTAGCAGCCAATGCATGGGTAGGAGCATATAGTACCAGTGATTTCAGGACTTGGAATGACCATCCTATAGTAAAGTCAGCGTTGACATTAAAATGGAGAGTGAGCTTATCAATTGTTTAGCTTTCATGTCATCGGCAAAGTAGCTCAAAATTAAAGCAACCTCATGACAAGATGGAGGGCACATGTAGACTCACAACAATATTTGAATTATGCTTTCGCTGTAAACCAACACAATATATGTATTTGCAAGTGATATTGATTGCATCTTCAGCAATGCAAATATTACGATTTTGGAACACTAATTACATTCTACATAGAGTGGGCCCCCTATGTTAATACGTGATAATTGATAACTACAATTGAAGTCCGAGTATCCTATAGCCCAATGAAAATTAGAAACTGCAAGCAAAAGGATGAGTTTGCATGGGCTGCACCTGATTCTAGTTCAAGTTTAAACTAAACTGTGACAGACCAGGCAAATAACAACAACTCAGAATCAGGCTGATTTTCATCCAATAGTCATTACAGAAAGGTCATAAAATATTGGTCATACCTTTGCATTCATGTGGCCTGTGAAGGATTGAACGGGGCTATCAATAACCCTAGATGTGCCCATTGACAAATCCCAGAGCTTCAGCGTGTTGTCCGTTGATGCCGAAACAAGATTGGTCATATCTACAAACTTCACATAACTCACAGTTTTATTATGTCCAATCAATGTACAGAGAGGAACTTTGGAGTTGCGGAGATCATAGTAATAAATTCTGTGATCTGCTGAACCAAAAGCAATAGAACAACTAGAATCCAAGGGAAACTGAACAGAGCAGATATTGGCTTTTGTTTTGATCGAACCGATACTCACTCCCTGCATTAGCAACCCGAGTCAGACGAACAACTTATCAGTCATCCAGGATTAAATTTACACGCTAAGAAATCATATAACGTAAGTACGTTTATTTTCAAAGCTGGCATCCACCAAATGCAAAAGTAACATTGCCTGATTGATACTCCATAGCTTGACGGAACCATCATCACTCCCACTAGCCAGCATTGTGGGATCTGCTGGTGAAAAGTCAACAGACCACACACGCCTCTCATGCTCTCTCATTTCTGTCACTACTTGACTTCTTGTAACATCCCATACCTGAACATGTTGAGCAACTGATTTACGATTGAATGATATGAAAACAAAAGGCTAATAAAATATAAGGCTTGAGCCATTACCTGCACCACACCTTCAAAGTTACTCGAAGCAAGTTGGCTTTTAATGTAGCTGTTCCAACATGTGCTGCTTAGCTTTGACTTGCATACCATTTCAACAACAGGATAGTGGATATCACGAGCTTCATTTATAATTGTATCACATTCAAATACTTTTATCTTTTTATTTACACCAGCTGTAGCGAAAAATTCTCCATCACGATCAAAACTAATAGAGCAGACTAGGTTCGAAGAGTTCAACAAATCCCCTTGCTTCAGGTCAGCCTTCACTTTTAACTTGCTAAAAGATAGATACTTGCACAAACCCTCAAGGAATGGACTTATCCATCCACTTCGTCTACCCTCAGTAAGCTGCTGCTTTGGTGCTATGCTATTTATGGAGCTTCTTTCAGTAGCAACAATAGAGATTCTCCCATCACTAATTACTGGTAAATTTCTAGCAAATGATGGTTTCCCTGGTGGCCTTACTGGTCTGCATCTTGTCAAAAAATATGCGGACTCTAATTTCTTAAAGTTCTTCATTAATCGTGAACTTCTAAAAAGAGGACTTTCCTGTGATTCTACAAATGTATCTGAGTTTTGACTTTCATCTAGATTATCATCACATTTCTCTACGTTGTGAATCTCAAGGCCTGGGCAAAATCGTTTTCTGGAACCCAAGCTAGAAGAATCATCAATGTCAACAACATTCAGTGCAGGGATATTTGACGTTAAATGATCACCCTCTCCTCTTTCTTTACATGTGTCTCCCTTTTTCTTAAGAAACACTTGATGCTTTGTAACTTCTTCAATATCAGAACATAGAAGAGAAATGGTATCTTGCAACTTATCAGCTGCATCCTGTTTTCTTTGTTGTATTAGTAAAAGGAATTCCAGCAACAATTCCTGCTCCTCTATTCTCTCTCTAAGCTGTGTTGCTGCTTCACGCTCTTCCAAATTGTTTATTGGTTCATTAAGAAACTCGCTTTGCAGCAATTCACTGTTACATAATACAAAAGCATAAGACCACAAAAATTTGATTGAACATAAATCGAATGAAATGTAAAACAAGGTACTTGGCTCACAGTTTAACCATAAGCAATGAGGTGCTAGTTTGAAGGGTTTGAAAAATCCCCCCCCCCCCAACACACACCCACACCCACCCACCCACATATTAAGGCAGATGCTACCATGAAGTGAAAAAAGAAAACAAAGGTGCAGAAATTAATAGTCACCCTATTTTTGGCCGACTACTTGGCTCAGGGTGCAGTAACCATAAGCAAAATGAAGCTTCTTTTGGCCACTTGAGCAGCAGTTGAGGAGGAAGAACTCGATGTCTGAGACTAGACATAGTTCTGCTTTTGTCTTCACTTGAAGTGAATGGGCAGAACAACTGTTCACAAGTAGAACTATATCACATCAATGTAGACAGTAAACAGCAGAAGCTGTAACACATCATTACAGGCCATTTAGATAATGAAGAACTTCATGCTTGAAATAGAAGTCAAAAAGCAAAACAGATACAGGAAGTGACTTTTTATTCCACCCTAATTTTGATTCATAAATGCAGCATTATCATAACGAACCTCGAAAAGAAGAACTCCCAATCGGTAGATGTCTGATGCGCAAGAGCTTGGTGAACCAGCATCCTCTTCAGGACTGTCATACCAACAGGACTCCATAAGCAATATTTGCTTCATTGGAAATGGTTGTTTCCTTTCTTCTTCATGTTCAACATTCCTCATATCATGGACTTTATGTTCTTCTGTTTCTTCCACTAATGGTACATCTGCTGCATAAACCAAGCTCGACTGCATGCAACTGGCTTCCGATAAAGTATTTGTTGGAGTAGATGCAGGTAGAAAGTCCTCACTTTGTAACCTACTTCTTTGCTGGCACATGTCATGGGGCAAAGAAGAAGAAGAAGAATTTTTAACCTCCATAGTTTCGCTGTTCAATCCATCATCCAAAGAATCAGATCCTGAATCTGAGCAAGACGCGGACTCAATGAAGGAGACATGGTTAAATGATGACATAACAAAGCAAGAAGGCCGGACATTGTGAACAACAATTCCTTGTGAGTGTGCCACATTTACAACTTCGACTACTTGCCTAAATATGTGCAAACATTCAAATTCATTAACAGACCGTTGTGGTTTGTCCAACCAGTGCCTCAAGCTAACATCGTTCCATTCTATGGTTTGCATAAAACGGTCAACTGCAGCTTCATCCTCACAAACCCCAGATAAAGTACCAGCCTGGTTTTTAAGGTTTTGACGCGCCAGAACAACCCTATCAGTCCTCTCCTTTCTAAACCCAGAATTGTGAGATGCAGATCTAAGATTCCTGTTGGAAACCACTGAAGTATCAAATTCCCTATGACTATCAGACTTCTGCCAAGCAGACTCAGATGAGCCCTCCATGGCTATCCCCCTAGGGCTGCATGCAAGCCAGAACAAACACATCCAAGAAATGGAGGAATTCGCCTGCTTCTACCACACTCTCTAACTCCCACCATTACCATCTTCAGCAATACCTCATTTCAAAGAAATAGCTAAAAGAACCCAGTTTCTGATCAACGAACCCTTGCTGGGCAGTGGTCACTGAAGCAAATAAGATGAACTCTTTCTTAAGTCTTAGCAAGCAAACTTCTCATGAGAAACTGCAACCACCTACATCAATAAACCAATGAAAAAAAATAAGAAAATAGAAAAAAAAAATCAACACATCTATTATACAACACATTTTTTTTCCCTTTTTCTTCCACCAGAATTATATAACCATGTCCTCACACATGAACCTTTCCACACAAAAACAATACAAGCACCAGCACCACAAAAAAATAGAGACGCGTACTAGAATATCCAGAAAAAGAGAAATTTTTAACACACTTTTCAATATAGAATTTCAAACACCAGTACCTAAACGTTTCATGAAAAAAAAAAAAAAAAGATGAAGAAGCAACACATGCATAAGAACCAACGAAAGCCCGCCCACAATAATATTATATACACCCTTTTAGAAGGGGGGGCGCGGATAAGTACCTGTTGTAGCACCAAGAATGGATCTTTCAGATCCTGCTAGACCAACCTGAAAAGAGAACCACACAACACAAGAAGACTTTACTTATTACAACTAAAAACGAGTGCCTCATAAAGTCCTTCATTTTTTCCCCACAACTACAAAAATAAAAACAAACAAAACCGCTCCACAAAAGAACAACACCATGTTTCAACAAAATAAAAAAGAAGACAGGAAGAAAAAAACACACACACTTCTCTCTTTCTCTCTCATGCCCTACTTCACTCCTCACAGTAGCACTTGATAAAAAAAAAACTATTATATTCTCTCTCTTTTTAAGCCACCAGGTCAAGGCTCCCTCTTTGGCTCTTTTACCTCCTTATCTTCCCGCTTTATTCCATTTGAGTTACGTGGCACCACCATAGCCTCAATCATGTTTTTTTTTTTTTTCCTTACACAGAAGCCAAAAAGAAATCGTAAATTTGAAAACACAAAAGAAAAAGAAAAGTTCTTGATAAAAGTAATGATCTTGGCTTTCCTGGAGTAGAAACTAAAGATTAATATAATAACATTAAGCATGTGAAACATTAAACTAATCTAATGGTGCGGTTCTTGTTAGAACAGCACGTAAGAAACAATTAAGAATAGTAATCGGGGGTTCTTGTTAAAGGAAAAATAGTAATTCTTTAATCAAAAGAGAATCCGATTCGTGGCACTAACAAAATAGCAACCCAACAATATTAACAAGAAACACTCATCGAATGATAGAAAAGAAGCTAATAAACTATTGATTGCTGTCGTAATGAAAACACAAACAAGGAAGCTAACACGAAATAATGATAGATAAACCTTAAGAACGTGGGTTTGAGTCTCTCTGTGATCTCTATAGTTGAAGTTGGCAAAAGAATTTAAAGAAAGCATCAGAGTAGACAAGGAAGGAAAAGATGAAGTGGAGGGCTTAATCTGATACAATGTAACGAGAAGAATGGTGGGGTCAGGTAATTTAAGCAGTATGCGGTAAGGTGGCACCAATTATAGGTGGCCTGGTTGATTTTTCATGTATTAAAAATGGCCACGCCTTTTGTTCCATAGGGTTTGGACTCTTCTATTTGCTTTTGTGCATGAGTTCTCATATTTATAGAATCCCCTCGCTTGCACATTCATTTTGGGGACACCATGTCATGAATTTATGTATAAATTCTTGGTAACAAAGTACAGAAACAAAATAAAATAGTAAATTAAACTTGAGGTATAAACACGTAGAAATAGCAAGAGAAGAAACGCGGGATAATCAGAGGTTTCCTCGTTCCTTCAAGCCCATTTGGACATGTATCTTGTTAAAATCCATTTGGGATGGCATCATCTATTCGTCTCAAATTATAGCTATGAGTTGTGTTTAACCAAATCTATCTTGACAAGCACCTAATGACAAGTTATTTGCAAAAAAAAAAAAAAAAAAATCCTCTTGTAAAATGATATTATCAAGTGGTTTGGTGTGGGCATAAAATATGATTAAAAACCCTTTATAGTTTTTTAATCTTATTACATCACTAGATTTTTATCCCACTTTTGTTTAACAGATACTGGACATACATTCGACAATGCATCCATAGTTTTGTATTTGTTTGTGAAAACGGAGATATTTGAGCAGTCTGTGTGGACCACTGGTCCACCATACCAGATAAAGAACGTAAACCATTGAATGTGAACTCTTGGAAGACGATGGCCACCATGAAAATCAATTCAGCTTTGGGTTACTAAAGGTCCAACTCAAGATTTTGTGATTTTTGATAAGATTCCCAGTAGATGCACAGAAACCTTCTTGCATTTCATCAAGAAATACCTCCGAAAGATCAGGAGGAACATAGTGTTGTTCAAGTCAAGAAAACAAGATGCCTTTTCAAAAGAAGCATCTACAATCACAGTTACAAGAATCAGTACCACCCATACATTGATACAAGACCGGATCGATCCAAAACAGGTCAAAAACCATTGTTCAACTCAAATTTATTATTACTGAAATAACATCATTTAAAAAACACTAAAACAAAATTTCTTAAAACAAATTTTTAAAAAAAATATCTTTGATTAGGTGACGTCAAGCCACCTAGTTAGACAGAGTCAAGTCTACATGCATTTCAAAAACAAATCCAATCCAAGTTAGGTTATCAGATCACTAGATCTACCTGCCAAGCCAGGTTTGATAATTATGCCTTCAATACCAATAAAAGGCATGAGGTAGGAGACAAGACCATGAGCAGGGAGAGAACTGAACGAGGTGATTAAGAAAGTGAAAGAGGACGAGAAAGGCAGAAGCTTTGAGGAGTTTGGGTATCTTGTGGGAAACTTGGGCGTTGTAGAGGACTCTACCAATGAAACATGTAGTGTTTCTAGTGAGGGCAAGAGAACCAGATTGTAGCTCTTCAGTGCCAAAAAGTGACAAATCTGAAGGACATAAACTGTTAAAAATGTAAACTCAACTGCAGATTTAAATTGGAGAAAGGAGCTTGTTATGAATAGTAGCACTTGGAGGAGCGTTCTCATTTTGCAGACTAGGAACTGAGCTTCAAGAACTTTGTTCATCACTGCCATCCATCACCTGACTTTTAGATGCAACTTAAAGTGTCAACATCTTGTTTTGGAAGTATAATAATGTATTCAGCAGCTTCTTGAAGAAGGGCCGGCGTTGAAATTTCAAGTTGTTACCCTTTAGAACTCGGACATTTCCAAGGCCAATATGAGAGCGTCATCGACCATAGGATACTTCGCAGGAGAGAGTGGCCATGTGGTCAGCTGTGAAGAAATTCGGAACCGGGAGGAGAATATCATTTCTAAGCCTGTGATAGATGAGAAGCGACCCTTTAGCAAGGACTAAGGATTTATAATAGAATCTTGAGAATGGTGGATGCAACATTTCTCTCGCACCGTAGAACAATTGCACATCATCCAGATACTCTACATCTTATGGCTGATACAGATGCTCTACAAGAATGGCCAATAATTTAGAAATTGCAGTAATAGTGGAAAGAAAATACACAAGATCAATTGCAGAGAGGGGAGAGATTTATCAGTAAGCTATAATCTTATAGCTAAAATGGCCACCAGCTATCTTTCTAGGAACATATACAAAAACCGAACCCCAGCCATGGTTATTAACTCATACTTCACAGATGGAAAGCGCCAGTCAAGCTACTCTGTAGTGATCTTCCCAGCAATACTTTCTCATTTGAGGCTTACCTCATTGACCTGAAACAAATAATGAATTGGTTGATATTTGGTTGCTTTCAGCCTGGACTTTTCTAACCTTTTCCTTGTCAAGGCGTGCTCGTCTAACAGCTTCTTGGATCTGGCGATCATGATCCTTCAGCATCTGATCCACGTTCCCTGATGGAACTATCAATGGACCGGAATAGTGAATTTTGTGACCCTTTGACCCATAGCCAAGCTGGATTCAAATTAACATGAATCGCGAATCAGGAACCACAAAAAAAAAAAAAAGTCAAACAATATGCATGACAAGACACAGGCCAAAAGGAAGCAGCAAGGTGGTTAGAAAATTGGTATCAGTCCCCAAGCATTCAGAAGGAAACTTTTAGCAAAATATACACAAAAAAGGAAAATAAAGAAAACTGAAAAGTGTTTTGAAAACTTACAAGGACTGGATCTTTACTGCTATTTCTTCCATCATCCTTTTGATAGAAACCTGCAACACCCTGCGATGGATGCTTTGGATCCTGTTGGGTGAAGGATTCTGAGGTTTCTTTGAAGGATCCTGGAAACCTTGCCATTAGTTTTGGAACTTCTGGTTGTGCTAGGCCAGACCTTTCGTTGCGATCTTCAGACAATAAACTCCTCCGTGCTGCCACTAAGCTTGAGATTGTTGACAAGTCAGCCCCAGTGGAAATCTTAGGAGCATCATCAGGGTTCCTGCTGGCCTTAGCCCATGCAGCACGGTGAGACAATGGCCCAGAATGGGAAGCTCTCTTATGATGATGCCCCTGAGGATCCATGTTTGATTCTGCAGCTTGAGATGGTCTAGGTGGATCGATTGGAAAGCCAGAAGCAACTTCTTCTGGATGGGGATTAAACTTCTCACTCCGGCTCTTGGAATTTGACTGACCATGTCTTTTCTGTAGTAAGAGGACAATCCATTAATATAAATTTCAAAAGCAAAATCAAATCAAATTAAATTAAATGGAGTACCAAAAAAAAGGGAATCAACAGTGAAAAGAGATCATTCATGAAAATGGACAACAAGAAACAATCAGTTATTAGATGATAATGCTTAAATGAGTCTGGAGCAACTCAAAAGGAGAGAAGTCAGAAGTTGTTCCGTAAAAGAAAGTATGAAATGCTGCTTTCATGGCATGAGGAGAGAGGGAGAGAGAATAAAAGGGAGAATCAATAAAAGATGCCATGTCTCATAAAGTGCCTTTTGTACAAAGTTGTTGTTTGAGGTGAAGAACATCAATTTCCATGTGATCAGAATGGGGAGATGGCACATTACTTTATACTTCATTGTTCTGAGAAGAGTGCAGTAAGAAGTGTTTTAAGACTTAGTGTTAAGCCAGACTTGTTTACTAGCTTTTTGTAGGATTATAACAGGGTTAACTTTCTTTAAAAAAAAAAAACCTTCCCTCTTCTGACCAATCTTTCCACCACTTGGCTATCCTCAGAGGTTCACCATGTGGCCCAGCATGCCTACTCACAACCTCCTAATCGCAATCCTTCCCCAAACAAATATATATGCACCAGGCAAAAATGTGTCTTGAGAGAGAAACAGGTGTCTTATAGAAATCACCTGTATTGATAAAACTAGCTCAGCATTGGCATCAGGCGCCGGGACAGCACGAGATTCCCGTCGTCCTCTTCTTTCCATGTCAGATTTCTGGCCCTTGCTTCCTGCTGCTCCTTGTCTGTTAACATGAAAATAAAAATGAGATTGTTAGCCAATTACACTACATTTATAAGTCAAAGATGTCATCAATGATAGAAGGGTAACAGACAGATTGGTGGATCAATAAGAAACCCACAATAAGCAATATGAGCCAGGGCATGGTGGCCAATGTAGTTTCTGTTGCTATAACAGCTCCATTCCTACTGCTACTACTAGAACAAGGGGATTACTTAATAAAGCACCAGGCTGATCACTCTTCAAACTGGTAAACCTCTAGAACCAGCACCAGTGATTAGATAGCAACATAAAATTACATGAATAAACATTGCATTCATCTGATGCAGGAGCTTCAGTTCTTAAGGCCTTCAGACAGGTAAGGGCACGCAACTTGTATATTTCCAACACTGCCATGATATAGCTAACATGGCCTAAAGGGAAGTCTTTTAAAGCCTTTTTCCAGGCCTTTTCCAGCATCCTTACAACTAAAGATTAAATGAGCAACTAATGGTAGAACTGTAAAACAAAATCTGTTCTTTTACAATGTTTACCTTCTAGCTTCTTCATCTCGCATTTTTGCATCAAATTCTTTGCTAGGAGGATACTTGGGAAAGCTTGAAGGATCACATGGAAGCGGCTTGGTTATAAAGAACTGTAAAACAAAACCAAACAAATCAAATAACAAACAAAAAAAAAGCGAGAAAAAATGTAAAATAGAAATATAAATGTTAGTGCGACCTTAGCCAACCATAAAGATCATGCTCAACTTGTGTACTTGTTTATTTTTCAAAAATAAAGTACAATAAAGACTTGCTATCCAATGTTCTGAACCAATATGTTGCACCATATGGATGGTGTTTTCCCAAAATTGTGTGAAGATTACAAAGAAATTAGCTATGCTGCTAAAAAACTGTAGTACCAAGTAAGAAACTCAAGAAAATAAGATCTGTTAACCGAGCTACATCAAAAAGGTTGACAAATAGCATTGTGAAAAGAAAACATGAAAAGAAGAACATGCACACTCTTGTATATGATGCCATTATTTTTTCAACCGACCAAGTTATTAATGCGGAACCCACCAGTTATATCGAAGGAAGATAGGGAAATGAAGGATGATTCTCTTTTAATTGATCACAGAACAGAAAAAACTCATCAAGCACCAACTAAAATTCAACTTTGTTCATGGTTGACAAAATTTTACAAACTAAATGTGATACACCAAAATATAGAAAGTGCATAGGAGTCAAACTGTGGGAATCTTAGAATGAGAACAAGGGGCAGGAATTAAAATCCTGAAAGCAACACATCATCCAGTGACAGGTCATTCAAGAAAACTCAACTCAGTACAGTTGCAGGATTGCAACGACAAACTGTCATGCAACAGAAACACAGTCACCATTGAGAAAAATGGCCTTGGATGCTTCTAGGAAGAAACAAAGAAGCGACCTCCAAGTACAGTGATGAAGGCATCAAAGGATTTTGTGCAAAAGATTGGTAGAGTTGATTTGTTGAGGGTCAATACAATGATTAGCACAATCTAAAACACATATGATGTAACTTTAGAGTTGTTAGAATCATCAAGTACTATAGTGTCTTTACTGATGGCACCAAGTGAACTTGCATGTTTAACATGATTTAGCTTCATCCAACAACATAGAATCGCATGAATTGGAAATAAAACAGACTTCAGTCTCCAAATATATTTTAGCGATAACAATAACAGAAATCCTAGACAGAATTATTAGAATGGTTAAATTACAAATGAAAGGAATATTAGATAAAAAGATTTGGCACACATGTACTACCATGTGCATCAATATAGATCTTCTAACTGAAGCCAATACATTACAGAATAAAAATATATATCAACTAGACCATAAAGTTGCATATGGGGAAGCATTTGCAAACAAATTGAGTCACTTACACGCTAACATCAACCTTCATCTCAACCCTTCTCCCCTCATCCAAAAAACACACTAAATCCCCAAAGAAAAAAGGAAAGTTTGGGAAATATAGTTCATGGATGCTTAATACCTCACTCCTCAGTGCAGAAGCTGCAGACCCACGATCTGCAGGATCAATGGAGAGCAGGGTCTCCATAAGAGCTAATGCTGGAGGAGGGAATTCCTTAAATGTATCTGCAACACAGCGTCTATAAGGCTGCTGAGGCTTAAAGATAGTTGCATGAGGCAACTTTGATTTTCTCCAATAATCTTCAGAAGGTGAGCCACACAGCTTGAAAATTTTATGCAGCTGCTCCACCTACAAGGCAGAGGCACACAAATTGATCATCAATATTTTATGTAGCTACACTAATGTTGCTTATAAAACTTACATAGACAATAAGATAGCAGAATATGGATATAGCATCTCAAGATAATTATTCGCTCTTTCAATATTTTATTTTCTTTTTGTTAAATCCTTTTTCTTTTTCTTGTTATACGTTCTTTGCAAAAGGATAAAAAGGAATTCCTACAAATCTGCGATGTTATGTCTCTTTTTTTTGTGGTCTCTTTAAAATAAAATTTTAATAGATAACAAGGCTATTCAATACAACTCTATTCTTACTCCTATTGAATAATCCCCTCATTGTTTCCTTTAAACAAATTTATAGAGAAAACAAGATACCCTCTGAGGTTAAAGCATTCATTAAGACAATGGTTACCTACGACCAATACCCATAACTTGTCAGAGCTGAGAACTCATAAGGTATTTATCAACTCGTGTTTGTGTTATGTGTTTTAGTAATGAAAAGTGCAAGACCTTGTTTCTTGCATTGCCCAACGGCTTGCAATACATGTGATTGAGTTTCTAAATGATGAAGAGAATTACGAAGTTCTGTGTAGGATGGAGAAGATGTTGATGATCCATTTAGTGGATTTTTTTGCAGACATGATGTAATTCAGCAATCTTCAAAGTAATATCCACTTGACAATTATCATGGGATGAAAATTTGTTTCTGGCAAATAATTAGTTCAAAATAGTACTCAAAATCATGGCCCATGAAAAGCAATCTGCATTGCAGCATTTT